>NW_026111534.1:0-74334 GCF_024679095.1 Eriocheir sinensis | reverse complement strand
TGGCTCCGATGCCCGCCGAGTGCAGTTTCTTAAGGAGTCGCTCGTGCGGTACCTTGTCGAAGGCTTTCTGAAAGTCCAGGTATATACCATCACTGGGGATGTGGGCATCCCAGTTCTTATATATACCTTGGAAGAAGTCTAATAAATTCGTTAGGCAGGAGCTCTTGTTTCTGAAGCCATGCTGGGTGTCGGAGATTATATTATTGTTTTCTAGAAACTTAACAAGTTTATCTCTAATAATCTTTTCGAGTATTTTTCCTGCCACTGATGTCAAACTTATGGGCCTGTAGTTTAATGCAACGCTTTTGTCTCCTTTTTTGAAAATCGGTGTTACGTTCGCCATCTTCCAGTCTTCCGGGACCTTGTTCAGTTGAGCTGACCGGTTGAATATGTTAGTGAGTGGTTGAAGTATTTGTTGTTTAAGCTCTTTTAATAACCGCGGGGATAAACTGTCGGATCCCGTTGACTTGTTCGTGTCGAGTTTGTCCAAGTACTTTTTTACTTCTTGGTCGCATATTGAGTCAGTTTCCAGGGGCGTGATCTCACTCGGCGGGGCAGGGCCCTCGGGAATGGTTTCAATGTCCTCGACTGTGAATACGGATTCGAAGTTACTGTTGAGGATTCTGGACATCTGTTTACTGTCCTGAGTTACAGATCCAGTCTCGTCTGTCAGGGGACTAATATTGGATTTCACTTTCTTTTTCGATCTTATGTACGTGAAGAATTTCTTGGAGTTAGTTTTGATTTCGCACGATATTTGCTTTTCATAGTTGCGTTTGCTACTCCGAATAAGGCTGCGACAAGCTCTGAGGCTGTTGTGGTACTATGTGCGGGCTTTGGCCGTGGCATTCTCTTTCATCAAATTATAATTCTTTTTTTTTAGGTTTACTGCCCTTTTTATTTCTCTGGTCATCCACGGTGGATTTACGGCCCCATTTACTCGCCTGGATTTCGTAGGCACTGTAGCCTTCTCTACTTGCAACAGCTTATCTTTGAAGACGTTCCACGCGTTGTCGATTGTATTGTCGGTGATGCCAAGTTGGTCCCAGGTCGTAGGGGGAAGCAGGTGGAGGAGACGGAGGCGGAGGAGGATAAATCAGAGAGAAGGAAAGACGGGAAAACCCAAACCCTAAGGAAGGGTAAGGAAGGGAAGGGAAGGGAAGGGTAAGGAAGGGAAGGGCAAGGAAGGGATGGGAAGGGAAGGGAAGGGTAAGGAGGGAAAGGGAGGGGTAGGGAAGGGAAGAGGAAGGAATGTTTGGAAAGAAAAGGGTGAGGAAGGGAAGAGAAGGATAGGGAAGGGAAGGGAAGGGAAGGGAAGGAAGGAAGGAAGGGAAGGAAGGGTAGGAAAGGAAGGAGGGAAGGGAAGGGAAGGGAAGGGAAGGAAGGAAGGAAGGGTATGTAGGGAAAGGGAGGGGTTGGGAAGGGAAGAGGAAGGAATGTTTGGAAAGAAAAGGGTGAGAAAGGGAAGAGAGGGGTAAGGAAGGGAAGGGAAGGGAAGGGTAAGGAAGGGAAGGGCAAGGAAGGGAAGGGAAGGGAAGGGAAGGGTAAGGAGGGGAAGGGAGGGGTAGGGAAGGGAAGAGGGAGGAATGTTTAGAAAGAAAAGGGTGAGGAAGGGAAGAAAGGGTAAGGAAGGGAAGGGAAGGGAAGGAAGGAAGTCTAGTGAAGGAAGAGGGTAAGGAAGGGAAGGAAGGGATGGAAGAGGAAGGAAGAGGAAGGGAAGAGGAGGGTAAGTTAGGAAGGGAAAAAAATACCCTTGGAAATGTCGGGTTCTAATGAGTGTTTTTTCAGGTTCATGGTACAGAAGAAGGGTCAGACTACCACAAGGGTCATAAAACTACCCTTGGGAATATAGGGTTCTAATGAGTGTTTTTTCAGGTTCATGGTACAGATGAAGGGTCAGACTACCACAAGGGTCATAAAACTACCCCTGGAAATATAGGGTTCTAATGAGTGTTTTTTCAGGTTCATGGTACAGATGAAGGGTCAGACTACCACAAGGGTCATAAAACTACCCCTGGAAATATAGGGTTCTAATGAGTGTTTTTTCAGGTTCATGGTACAGATGAAGGGTCAGACTACCACCAGGGTCATAAAACTACCCCTGGAAATGTCGGGTTCTAATGCGTGTTTTTTTAGGTTCATGGTACAGATGAAGGGTCAGACTACCACCAGGGTCATAAAACTACCCCTGGAAATGTCGGGTTCTAATGAGTGTTTTTTTAGGTTCATGGTACAGATGAAGGGTCAGACTACCACCAGGGTCATAAAGCTACCCCTGGATATCCCCGCACCTCCTTCGAAAGCCTTGCTGTATACGTGTGCCTTGAGCATTGTGGCGTTTAAGAATACGGGCCATTTTCCCCCGCCAGTTCCCCATCCTCGCTCAAACAGTAACCCAGCGCTGCAGAATAGTGACCCTTCACCACTAAGGACATTAAGGCCAAAATGGTAAGCGTGCAAGGGTTAGGGGAATGGTAAGGCAATTTAGCTCCAGTGATATCGCAATCGCCTTCCGGTGATAAAGCTTGTCTTCACGCGACCAAGGAGTGATAGATGTTCCACGTGTTCTCCGAGAAAGGGAGCACCGCTTTCCTACGACGCATTTCCTGTTCCCTCGTGTGTGCGTGGCATTTACAACAAACACTGATAGATATTTCACGCATACATATTGCTCCGTATAAGGGGGCGCCACATTCCTACGACGCATTTCCTGAATTGTGTGGATCTGCTGCACGGGCGGGGCATTCATAACTGATCTGCACAGACTTTCTTGGTGTAGTCTATAAAGTCAGAGATTATCCCAATCTAAGAATGATGTCACACAATGGTTGTTTTGCTCACCGAGGTTACAAACTATTAGCGTCACCAGATGTTGCACAGTTGCAGACAGGTAAATTTGTGTACAATGCCTTAAATTCATAATAGGATGATTGTGGATTTCGATGTTACTCGGAATTTTCCTAACAGAAGACCTCATAATCTTAAAACCCCATTTTGTGGGACGTCTCTTTCACGAAAACGAGTTATTTATAGAGGCACGAGGTCTTGACACCATGGCATGAGAACGGCAAATACTGTGTCGTTTTTAGGTAAGAGTTAAGTAAGGGAAAGGAAGAGAAAGGAATGTGTGGTGAGAAAAGAGTGAGAAAGGCAAGAGAAGGGTAGGAAGGGAAAGGAAGGAAATGGTAAGGAGAGGAAGCAGAAGGAAGGTTAGTGAAGGGAAGAGGAGGGTAGGCTAGGGAAGGGAGGGGCAGGGAGGCTTACAGGGGAAGGAAAATAAGGGAAGACAGAGGGAGAGATGGGTAGGGAAGGGAAGGGAAAAAAAACTACCCTTGGAAATTGTTGGCTTGTTGGCTTCAATTGTGAGCGTGTATGTGAATTCTTATATGCATGTATATGCATGCATGCTTATATGCATGTGCATGCATGTATCTCGTGATGTGCTCTGCCATGAGGTATGTATACGTGTGCCTGCAAGGCTTTGTATGCTGATGTGGACAGGTAGATTTATGAAAGGCAAATACAAGTGTATATGTGATTACTGTTGTAAGCCCTTTCTCTCTCTCTCTCTCTCTCTCTCTCTCTCTCTCTCTCTCTCTCTCTCTCTCTCTCTCTCTCTCTCTCTCTCTCTCTCTCTCTCTCTCTCTCTCTCTCTCTGTTTCGTGTGTTCCGAGTGTGACTTTGTGTTCCCGAGTGTCTCACGCATGATTTGGGTGTGTCGACAACCCACCCTTTGAATTCTCTGAGGATTCAATCTGCTCCTCCTCACTACACCCTCTTTAAATCCCCTAGAGGATTAACACTTCCTACACCCCTTTCCCTCACCTCACCTAAGCCCCCCCACCCTCGCTCACCTCACATCCCTTTTGCTCCTCCTCATCCCCTAGAGGATTAGCCCTTCCTACTCCTCCCTCACCTCCACATATTTCTAAGCCCTCCCCCCCTCACTCACCTTACCTCACATCCTATTTACCCATCCCTTCACCCACCTTACCTCGCCTCTTTCTTAACCCTTCTTGTTCTCACACACCTCACTCACCTTGCATCCCTTCCTACTCCTCCTCTCCCACTTACCTCCTTTCCCAAACACCCTCTCACTCACCTCACCTATTTCCTAACCTCCTTGATCTCACACACTCACTCACCGCCTCCTTTCCCCTCTTTACTCACCTCACATCCCTTCCTACTCCTCCTCTCCCACCTCACCTATTTCCTAACCCTCCTTGATCTCACACACCTCTCTTTCCCCTCTTTACTCACCTCACCTCCCTTCCTACTCCGCCTCTCTCACTTTTCCTCCATTACTAAACTACCTCTCACACACCTCACCCCCTTTCCTAATCCCCTTCACTCTGTGTTTTTATCTCTTTCATTTCATCTAAGATGGCGCCTAAGAAGTGCAGTACTTGTAACGGTAGCTTCTCAGCTCACTTTTTACAGGGCGTTCTGCTGTCTGTGGACTGTGTCTCTCCAGGCAGCATCTCGAGACAAGACTGCAGAAGCAGGAAGAGAAGATGGAAGAAGGCCAGAATAAAATAATAGAGCTTTCTCTCACCAGGCAGCATCTCGAGACAAAACTGCAGGAGCAAGAAGAGAAGATGGAAGCAGGTCAGAATAAAATAATAGAGCTTTCTCGCACTGTTGCCTCCTTGCAGGAATTCATCCAGGCTAACGTTGCTGTGGTGCCAAACCCTTCTCCAACCGCCCCCTTGCCCTCAGCGGTACCGTCGACACCAGCGGACAACACCACGCAACGGGAAGATGCTAGTGGCACCGACCATGATGGCTTCACCGTCGTGAATGGAGGAGCCAAACCAGCCAGACAAGCGATTTATCCTGTTCATTGCTTCAACAGGTTTGCCATTCTGGAGGAGGAGGACGAGCAGGAGAGCACCTTCCTGGTGGGTGACTCCATGATTCGCCAGCAGGTCGTTGAGTTCTGCGGCAGAGTTCCTCGTCGAAGACGGAACTATTGCTATCCTGGTGCTGGGATCGACGATATAACTGCTGCTCTTGAGGAGATCTCCCCCCAGGCTACTAATGATTCACTGTTTGTTATTCACACAGGTACGAACGACGTCACCACGACCCGGTCTGAGGAACTCCTGGAGAAGTACCGTAGGCTCATCCAGCAGTATAAGTCTAAATCCCCTAAAATTTTGATTTCAGGAGTTCTACCACGGACTTGGGCGGAGAGCGACTTTTTCAGTAAGGCCTTCAGCCTAAACAACCGCTTACAGACTCTTTGCAGGGAGCTTGACGTGGAGTTCTTCAACGCATGGGACAGTTTCTATGGACAAAGTGAGCTCTTCCACAGGGACGGATTGCACCTTTCTCCCATCGGGGCAGCCAGATTCGGAAGGCTCCTCAACGACGCAGTACGTGTCATCCGAGCAAAAAACGAGTCACAGCCACGTCCCTCCACCCCGCCCGTGTAAATAGACGCCGTGCATCGCAACAAACCCGTAACCGTGATCCCGCAAGTACCACCACCTCTATTACCAAGCCTCTAGATAACTTAAAAATCCTTAGTTTCAATGCGCGTAGCCTAAGAAACAAATTTGATGAGCTGAGATGTCTTGCTCTAACAGAAAATTTTGACATAATTGCTATAACCGAAATATTTATCGACACCACAAATATTGATTTAAGTTCCGAATACAACATAGATGGCTACAGACTCTTCAACAAAGATCGTGTAAACCGTAGAGGCGGTGGCGTCGCCCTTTATGTCAAAAGCTATTTGCAACCCACTGACAAAACACCGGGAAACAGTAACGTTGAACATTTGTGCGTGCGAGTAAACATTGCAAAAGTCAATTTAAATATATCTGTCACCTACAGACCTCCCGGGCAATCACTCGATGACGACCTTGAAATGTACAGCGTCTTAAGGCAGTCACTTAATAACAACGACTCACTGATATTAGGAGACTTTAACCTCCCCCATATCGACTGGGCGACACTGTCAGGTACAGAAGGCAAGTCACATAGAATGATCGAATTTCTAGAAGAAAATTATCTAAGCCAAATGGTTTCTGAGCCAACTCGACAAAATAATATACTCGACCTTGTTATAACGACCCAAGATAGCCTAGTCAGTAGTGTCACGGTAGGAGAACACCTCGGTTCTTGCGATCATAAATTAGTGCGCGTCGACATTAGAGCTCAATCATCAGTGACTGAAAATAAAGTAAAGGTGCCCAATTTCAAAAGAGCTAACTTCGTAGAAATCCGATAAAAACTAACAGAAATACAACTATCAGATGACGGCAACGTAGAGGAAGCCTGGCTAAGCCTTAAAAATCACTTACTCACTCAGCAGAACACATTCGTCCCCTTGTGCGAGAAGCGAATTAACACTAATAAAAGCCCACTGTGGTTTAATAGCGAAATTAAACAATCAGTCAATGAAAGAAAATTGTTTTACAGGTTAAAGAAAGAACAAAGCACGCCCGAAAACATTAGACTTTATAATGATGCCAGGCGACGAGTAAAAAGACTAGTAGGTCAGGCAAAGCGTAGATATGAAGAAAATGTTGCAGCCAACTGTAAAATAATCCGAAATCTTTCTTCAGTTACATAAACAACAGAAAGGCGATCAAAAGTGGTATTGGACCTTTAACAAACAGCGACGGTGCACTAGTGACTGACAGCCAACACATTGCAAACCTCTTAAACAATTACTTTTCCTCGGTGTTTAATACTAACAGTCTTCCTCCCACTACCACCAACACCAGTACTATTGTAAATCTCGAGCATGCATTGCCTAATTTTGAAATAACATCCGATGAAGTCCTTAAAGCTCTCCATTCACTGAAAAACAAATAAAAGTCCCGGACCCGACAAAGTATATCCTATACTGCTTAAAGAAACAAAGAGCGAAATACTCCTCCTCACTACCGTAATCAATATGTCCTTGCGACAAGGCATCGTCCCTTCGGATTGGAAAAAGGCTAACGTGACACCGTTTTTAAGAAAGGAGACAAAAAAAATACCAGGTAACTACCGACCCATTAGTCTAACTTCAATTGTAGGTAAGCTACTCGAGAGCATAATTAGAGACAAAATTGTGAGTTACCTCGAAAGCCACTCATTAATTGGGGATTCACAACATGGCTTCCGTAACAAAAGATCCTGCCTGTCAAACCTACTGACCTTTTATAACGATCTCTTCTCAATTTATGACGTAACCAAATCAGTGGACGTAGTCTATCTTGATTTCCAGAAAGCGTTTGATAAAGTCCCACATCATAAATTACTTTATAAATTAAAGCAAATAGGCATTGACGGTCAAGTAAACCAATGGATCGCGAATTGGTTGAGCAACCGACAACAAAGAGTTGTGATTGACGGATTTAACTTAGAGTGGGCGCCGGTCACTAGTGGCGTCCCTCAGGGCTCGGCTCTTGGCCCAGTGCTTTTCATTATTTACATCAACGACGTGGATGTTGGACTCAATAATCGCATTAGTAAATTTGTAGACGACACAAAGATTGGTAACTCGGTTCTCACTGACGAAGACAGGCAAAGCCTCCAAGAGGATTTGCACAAAATTTCAGCTTGGTCGGATAGATGGGAGATGCCCTTTAACGTAGACAAGTGCCAGGTCCTTCAAGTTGGAACGAGGAATAAGAAGTTCGATTACGAAATACGCGGCGTTAAACTCACAAGCGTTCAGTGCGTTAAGGACCTGGGGATTAAAATCGCGTCAAACCTCAAATTCTCACATCAATGCATCGATGCAGCAAATAAAGCGAACAGAATGTTGGGCTTCATTAAAAGAAACTTTTTATTCAAGAATAAAGATGTAATACTTCCGCTCTACAATAGTTTAGTCAGACCCCACTTGGAATATGCGGTACAGTTTTGGTCTCCCCACCATGCAAAGGACATTGCTAAACTAGAAGGTGTTCAGCGTCGAGCAACTAAAATGATCCCTTCCTTGCGCAACAAATCCTACGAAGAAAGGCTTTCCACCCTTAACATGTTCTCTCTTGAGAAACGTCGCCTCCGAGGAAAACTGATCGAATGTTTTAAAATACTTAATGGTTTCACGAATGTAGACATAACAAAATTGTTTTTGATCGATGACACTTTGCGAACGAGGAACAATGGCACAAAACTCAAATGTAGACAAGTAAATTTAGATTGCACCAAATTTTTCTCCACCAACGTTGTAGTGCGAGAATGGAATAAGCTCCCACCATCAGTGGTCCAGTGTAACACGATTGACTCCTTTAAAAACAAGCTCGACCGTCACTTCCTTGAACTTAATATTAACTAGAGTAGAAAAGCAAAGTTTTGGAGCCATCTGATTAATGTAAAATCACTTAGGTTTAAGGACAGACCACCTAGTCAGGACCATGGGGTCTGATTTTCTATGTAAATCTCTCTCTCTCTCTCTCTCTCTCTCTCTCTCTCTCTCTCTCTCTCTCTCTCTCTCTCTCTCTCTCTCTCTCTCTCTCTCTCTCTCTCTCTCTCTCTCTCTCTCTCTTTTAACCCCTTGACTGCAGATTTCCTACCAAAAGACCTCCTCAACCTACAGGAATGGAACAAAAAGTGGCTGCTACAATTCAGTGAAGAAAATTGTTAAGTCCTGCACCTTCGGAGGGGATATCCAGCACACCAATACCACATGGGAAACACTCCACTATCCACCAGAGAGGCAGAGAAGGGCCTGGGTCTAAATATTACCAAGCTACCAGTGAAAGCCAAATCCGTGCCTATCACAGTGGACGGGTCAACTTAATTTGTAGTACACATCAAACTTTTGTTTTAGCAGACAGACGGGCGATTGAACCTGAACGAGAAACATGTGTCTCATTGTGTACTTTTCAAGGCTTGCAATGACACTTTACCTCGTGCATTATTTCAAAAGCCTATTACATACGTTCACTATATAGTTATCATCACCAGTGGTGTGGGGCACGTTCCTCCCCACCTGAGAGCTGCCACTTTCAGCTGATGGGTGGACATCTCCCTCACTCTCTCTCCATTTATATATATATATATATATATATATATATATATATATATATATATATATATATATATATATATATATATATATATATATATATATATATATATATATATATATATATATATATATATATATATATATATATATATATATATATATATATATATATATATATATATATATATATATATATATATATATATATATATATATATATATATATATATATATATATATATATATATATATATATATATATATATATATATATATATATATATATATATATATATATATATATATATATATATATATATATATATATATATATATATATACAGATAGATAGATAGATAGATAGATAGATAGATATAGATATGGATAGATAGATAGATAGATAGATAGATTATAAAGTACCTTCTCGAGTTTCGAGCTATCCGAGTTTTGCGATCCTCGAGTTTCTCGCTTAACCCTAAATTCTTACCATCCTGACTTTCGCGCATTATCATCCCGAGTTTTGAGCTGCTTTGTCATGTACGGGTCACGTCCACCTACCATCGGCGTCAAGCACACTGCCTTTAACCCGGTAGCAGTGACGGGCCAAATTTGTGGCTTTACCGTGTAGCAGCGACGGGGCAAATTTGTGCCATGATAAAAAAAAACCAAAATAGATGATACATAATCTGATCACAAATGCTTTGATATATATTATGAAATGGTTTGTGTGAGGGGTAGTTTTTTCTCATTTTTCTCGCTTAGAGGGACCATTAAGAAACATGATCCCTGCTGTAGTGTCATACTGGCCGTTTTCCTTCGAACATTGGGGCTACGGTCGAGAGAGAGAGAGAGAGAGAGAGAGAGAGAGAGAGAGAGAGAGAGAGAGAGAGAGAGAGAGAGAGAGAGAGAGAGAGAGAGAGAGAGAGAGAGAGAGAGAGAGAGAGAGAGAGAGAGAGAGAGAGAGAGAGAGAGAGACTTACACTAGTAGGCAATAATGAAAGATACTTAGAGCGAGCGATTCAATAGCTATTTTACGTGTTATATTATCAAATTTATCTTTAATTTTGTTTGTAAATAATTGAGTTCCGATGACTTTCTTGTGGGTTTCATTTATATATATCTTAAACGTCAAGTGGGAGTCCATATAAACGCTAAGATTCTTGATAAGTTTGCTGGGAGTGATGGGAGTGTTGCCATAGATGAGAGTGGTGTTTTGGGGAGTTTGTTTAATGACTGACCTGGTCCCAATAAAGAGACACTGTGTTTTATAAGTATTCAGCAATAGACCGTTTTTATTAAAGTATTCCCTGGCCAGTGAGAAGGTCGCTTGTGCTGCCATGATGGGGTCAGGCAGCGCATTAACTGTACCAGTTTTCACGAACTGCGTGTCATCTGCGTACTGTACTATCTCGCGTCCATGTATCGTTTCAGAGAAGTCGTTGACAAAAATGGTGAGAAGAATTGGCCCTAATATTGATCCCTGAGGAACTCCGTATTGTATTGGTGCAGTCGTAGACGTGGTACTATTGACTTTGACTTTTCGACTTCTATCAAGTAAATAGTCATGGAACCAAAATGATTCTATATTGACCTTGAGTAGTTTATCTATTAAGATATCGTGTTTTACACTATTGAAGGCTTTTGATAGGTTGCACAACGTTATAAGCGATATTTTCTTTTCATCCAAATTTCTGTATAGTTTATTTTTAACTGTGGTAAGGACGGTCTCTGTTGAAAGTTTAGGTCTGAAGCCGTGTTGAGTGTTAGAGAGAATTTTCTTGGACTCTAGGAAGGCAGTCATCTGTTGGGCTACAATTTTCTCTAATATCTTTGAGTGGTTCATACAAACCAAACATACCCAATGGCAAGACGAGAGCAGTGTTAAAGACGACTGCTCTCTTTTTGCCAACAGCTAGGTTTGGTTCATGTGAGCCACACACCAAATATGTACATTCTAACACACTCAAAGAAATGGTGAAGTTGTTTCTGTTTGGCAGAAACATCTGCCATGATTCCTGATGAGTCTGGTATGTGCGTGCGTGTGTGTGTGTGTGTGTGTGTGTGTGTGTGTGTGTGTGTGTGTGTGTGTGTGTGTGTGTGTGTGTGTGTGTGTGTGTGTGTGTTTGTTGTTACTCGATCCAAGTGTTTATGTGGTTGGAGTCTAGATGGGTGAGTTTGCCTCTTACGTGCAGTGGTGACAATGAGAAATTCTGGCAGGGAGGAACCACAGGCACGCCCAATCCACAATCGCCTCTTCCTGCCATTTAACTGCAGCAACAAGTCCACAACTTGGGAAATGGCAGCACAAGCCGTGACAGCCCTTACTCTAGCAGACGACGCCTTGTCGATACAGGGCAAGTGCTTTGTTTACGTTGTGGATGTGAATACGGGCAACCGACCTTGGCCGTGTGTGACGCACACCTGGAAAAGTTGGAGTTAACGGTTGCCCTAGCTGCCTCCAACGCGGTGGGAGAAAAAGGCCCAGTGTGACACCAGGTTACGGACAACCAACAATTCGCTCCTGGTTGGGCGTATGGGCGTTGCCTGTAACCCCAATGGTTGGAGGAAAACGGCCAGTGTGACACCGCCTTAGGGCAGTGATCCCGCTGATTGGGTGAGCGCCAGCGATGACGTCATCGGACTCACAGCGAATCACAAGCGTGTTTTCAGAACTGTCAGCCAGTCATAAGGCAGCCGTCTTCAACTGCGGCTTCAAAACGACTCGTTCTCTCTTCCCATTTTCTTTCTTTTTCCAAGGTACATATTTTGAGATAAAAAGGGAGGAAAGGCGGAAAAACAAGTCAGCTTCACAGGTAAGAACAAATAAGTGCTTTTCCAGTGTTTTCAAGACACAGAGTTTTGCAATCCTCGAGTTTAGCGCTAAACCCTCGGAACAAAGCAAGCGCGAAACTCGGGAGGGAACTGTAGTATTTTCCGGAGCACAACTTTAGCATAGCGATTCCACCACTCATCCCGTCTTGCGCCTTTCTTTTTTTACAGTGAAGGAGGCAGCTCAAGGGTGGAAATAAATAAATAAAAAAGCCTGCTCACCACTGCTCCTGTACAAGAAAGAGTCGAGTGGCCAGAAGACAGGCTGAAAGGAAACAAGTGAACAGTTTCTTTTCCCTACTCATAAACCCACGTCGTGGCCTACATTTTAGCTCCTTGTTAAGCAAACCCACGTCTTGGCCTACATTTTAGATCCTTGTTAAGCAAACCCACGTCTTGGCCTACATTTTAGCTCCTTGTTAAGCAAACCCACGTCTTGGCCTACATTTTAGATCCTTGTTAAGCAAACCCACGTCTTGGCCTACATTTTAGATCCTTGTTAAGCAAACCCACGTCTTGGCCTACATTTTAGATCCTTGTTAAGCAAACCCACGTCTTGGCCTACATTTTAGATCCTTGTTAAGCAAACCCACGTCATGGCCTACATTTTAGATCCTTGTTAAGCAAACCCACGTCTTGGCCTACATTTTAGATCCTTGTTAAGCAAACCCACGTCTTGGCCTACATTTTAGATCCTTGTTAAGCAAACCCACGTCTTGGCCTACATTTTAGATCCTTGTTAAGCAAACCCACGTCTTGGCCTACATTTTAGCTCCTTGTTAAGCATCAGCATAACCTTGTGTCACTCATGTATATTTTTATTATTTTTTTTTACAAGAAGACGGCTCAAGGGCAACAAAAAGTGTAGAAAAAAAGCCCTCTACTCACCGCTCCCACAACAGATAAAAGTAAAGAGTGGCCAAAGAGAGGTCAGTTTGAGTGTCTTGCAAACTTCCTTACACACGAGCACAACAAAGGTACAGAACAAGACCGGGTGGAGTACTCACAGGCGGCAGCAGAGGCACCAGGAGGGTGTGGGTGTGTGGCCCTGACCACCAACTTGCCTGGAAAGAATATGTCTTGTTGTTGATAACTACAATAAATGTAATTATGAATTTTAATGAACATAATTGCTTTTTGAAAGCACAGGAACACGACTGAGTCTACTGTCTCATTATTAGGATACAAATTTGACCCCATGGTGATTGCAGTCCCTCCTCTGTTGCTCTGTGCTGGCTGCCTTAACTTGCCTGGGCTGAGTCATCTGTCAGGGTTGTCCACTTGTGACTTCCCCGTGACAACTCACCCTGGCCAAGGTGACACACTGAGCCGTGCCTTCACTTGGCACTGCCAAAGTTTATCACAAAAAAATGTACTCACAAAAGTAAAACAATAAGCAACAAAAAATTATTTAAGAAAAAAAGTCATTTGAATAAAAAATATTTGAATAAAAAAATTGATTTAAATCAAATAAATCATTTTTTTTATTAACAAGTGTTAACAGCACAAAAACTGTGCTAGGTCGCCGTCGCATGACCTTCCAACACAACCCCAACAATTTACATTATGCAGCTAGGGGTCTAAAATGGAAAATGCTGAATAGTAAAGATGGCACCACTATAAACACTTGCCTGCACCACAACGGGCTGGGGCCGACCATCAGGCCCTACTATGAAGGCCTACCGGCGCCACAGGCCAAGACGGAAAAAAAAAAGAAAAAAAAATTATAATGCCATGTTGTAGGGTTCATCAGGGCTAACAAATGTTATTATACAATGTCATGTCTACAATGCTTGGGTAAGCCAGGAAAACAACTTGAAGAGAACAACAAGAAGATGGACAATCTGTATATAAAAATCATGATTTTTCTACCCTGGAAGTGTGTGCTGATGACTGGAAACTGACTCAATGCACTTATTAAAGCTTATAAGTGTGTTTTGGAAGCCTACTAGTGTTTGTATAAAGCTGAACACTGACTTAGCACACTTATTAATCCGGTGACAGCGACGGGCCAGATTTGTGGCTTTACCACGTACCAGCGACGGGCCAAATTTGTGGCTTTACTACGTACCAGCGAAGGGCCAAATTTGTGGCTTTACCACGTACCAGCGACGAGCCAAATTTGTGGCTTTACCACGCACCAGCGAAGGGCCAAATTTGTGGCTTTACCACGTACCAGCGAAGGGCCAAATTTGTGGCTTTACCACGTACCAGCGAAGGGCCAAATTTGTGGCTTTACCACGCACCAGCGAAGGGCCAAATTTGTGGCTTTACCACGTACCAGCGACGGACCAATCTTTTGCCATAATATAAACCCCTCAAAATAGATGATGCATAAACTGATCACAAATGCGTTGATATGTGGTATGAAATGGTTTGCGTGAGTGATGATTTTTTCTCATTGATTCCCTTAGAGGGGCCTTAAGAAACATGATCCCCCCCCAGCTGCCGGGTTAAGGCCTGTAACTGTGTATTGGTGACTGAACACTGACTTAGCAAACTTATTAAAACCTATTAGTATGTGTTTGAGGCCCAAGTGTGTATTTATGACTGAAAACAGATTTAATACACTTTTTAAGGCGTATATGTGTGTGTTTGAAGAGTGTAAGTGTGTGTTTATGGCTGAACACTGACTGCACACTTATTAAAGCCTATTAGTATGTGTTTGAGGTCTGGAAGTGTATATTTAAGGCTGGAAGCTGGCATAACACACTTTTTAAGGCATGTAAGTGTGTGCTTGATGCCTGGAAGTGTGTGTTTATGGCTGAGCACTGACTTTGCACACTTACTGAAGCCTGTAAGTGTGTGTTTGAGGCCAGAGTGTGTGTATATATGACTGAAAAGACTTAACACACTTTTTAAGGCATGTAAGTGTGTGTTTGATGCCTGGAAGTGTGTGTTTATGGCTGAGCACTGACTGCACACTTACTGAAGCCTGTAAGTGTGTGTTTGAGGCCAGAAAGTGTGTATATATGACTGAAAAGACTTAACACACTTTTTAAGGCATGTAAGTGTGTGTTTGAAGAATGTAAGTGTGTGTGTTTACGGGTGAACACTAATTTTGCACACTTATTGAAGCCTGTGAGTGTGTGTTCGAGGCCAGGAAGTGTGTGTTTAAGGCTGACAGGCTCTCCCTTCCGTTACTAACACACCCAGGTCTGCCGTATCACCCTCCCCCAATCCTACTCTGCCACTTTCCCTGGTCCCTGCTTCCTTTTCCTCCCGTTGCTCATCGCCTCCGGCTCCACCTCCCTCCTCCACCTCTTCACTCTCTCCCATTTCTTCTCCTCCATCATCACCATCTTCGCCGAGCTCTTTACTTCCACATCCACCGCGTCATAGCCACACTTCCCTCCCACTATTAACAATTAATTTCAGTAGTATTAAAAACAAAATAGCTCAATTACACCATCTAATCACTACACATAACTAGGAATTGTCGTTTTGGACCTTTTTCTTTGTCCTGGATTCTGGGATAAAATTAGCTCTAATCCCGGAATCCCGGGAATTCCCGGGATTTTCAATTGTCTAAAATTGCACATTATTCCTGATCTCCCTTTCAGGTTTTTGATGTGCTTAACATTAATAGATATGCAGAAATATTACTGTAGATTGACTGTCTGATTAATTCCACTTAATGTTTAATTCCAAATTTCCAGCAAACACTTTGTTCCTTAACAAAGTAAAAGGAACAAGAATAAGAGCTAACTGCTTCCTTTACTGCTTTATTCCGAATTCCGAATTCCAATGCGAATGACAATGTAAATTATAGTTCATTATCGATGATAGAAAAATACATTTGTTTCCATTGAAATGAAGAGAGTACTTAATGACAGAAAATGTAGTAAACATTCTTTATTTATAACATGAATTAAATGTTATTATTTACTACGTTATTATCTATCCTAAAATATGTTATTTTTCTTACTCTTTTTGGTATGTCATTACCCAAAGATGATAGTTAGACATTAGTCACATTACATGTCCAACATAAAAAAATCGTTACGTACCATCGCAGCAACCAGTAGCTAAAGCGTTGGGAACTATGGCAACAGCGATCAGCTGTGCGGGCAGGCAGACAGACAGACAGTTTACTGTCAACCGTCACTGGTCGGTCACTCACGCGAGGAGGGAAAGTGTGCTGTTTTTCTTGTAATTTTGTTAAGTTGTCACGCTCATTTCAATGTCGTATACATACAGCAACGTGGAATATGCAGACATGGTGTTCATTATACGAGCTGTGTTACGGGTAACGGGAGTGCCGTGGCTGCTTTATAATATTAAAGAGAATACCTAAACAGTAAGTCCTTCCTTCACACACACACAAAACATTCCACACCCTGTATATAAATATAAATAGAACCACAAGTCCACAACCATCCTACAGTCAAATTTGCCCTTTTTTTTGTACTTAAATTCATCCCGGGAATTCCCGGGATGTGCAAAAATATCCCGGGATTATTAAACCTTGAGAATTGTCCGGGATCCCGGGAAACAAACCCTACACATAACCTTGACATAATAGTATAGGGACTGAGATTTGGTTAACTCCTGATGTTGAGAGTAGTGAGCTTTTCCCTCCCCCCTTTAGCATGACAGTATTCCGTAAAGACCCACCGACAGACCTCGGCAAAGGTGGCGAGGTTATCATCGCCACCAAGCCGGGTCTTTGTGTTCAGCATAGGCCTGACCTTGATACAGACTGCTAAATCACCTGGGTCCACTTACAAACCTTCAACTGTAAATCTCTTCTTATTGCTTCTTTTTACAGACCGCTTTCTACTAATACAGACTATTTACACAACCTTCAAATTTCTCTTTCACACATACAGGCAGACAAACACATCTGGATCACAGATGATTTCAACCTCCCCGACATTGACTGGACTGCAGCATCCCCATTTGGCCCTCCCGATGCTGACGCCCCCAACTCCATTATTCCCCACACAAACAGACGCCAACTACACGACACATTCGTTGACATCATAAATACATTTTCACTCTCACAAACAGTACTCCAGCCAACACGGACACACATTGTAACACGCCCCGCTGGCCACGGTGGCCCTTTGACCACAGCACACACACTTGACCTTTTTCTCACCAACAACATTCTTAACATAACAAACACTCAGGTTGTTCCAGGACTTAGTGACCACGACATACTCATCGTTGACGCTGACCTTCAACCGATTAGACATAAACAGAGACCCAGACAGATATTCCTTTTTTCAAGGGCTGACTTAGACATGATCAAACAAGACCTAACTGCCTTCAGCACTGACTTTTTTGCGAGTGACCCAAACACAAGACTTCCTTCCACCAACTGGAACAACCTGAAACACACCATACACACCTCAATGAACAGACACATACCACAAAAAACACTTTCTAGTAGGTACACACTCCCCTGGTTTTCCAGGGATCTACGCAGACAACATCGCAAGAAACAAAGACTCTACAGACGCGCGCAGACATACAACACAACAGATAATTGGACCGTTTACAAAAAACACGAAAAGACATTTGCCAAAAACATAAAAGTAGCGGAACGCAAACACATAGCAACTTACCTCGCAGACAACGTAAGAAATAACAAAAGAAACTTTTTCAGGTTCTTTAAGACGCGGAAACATGACACTAACACGATTACATCACTTAAAGACAACACTAACACATTAGTAACCAGCCCACAACACAAAGCACAAATACTCAACACACAGTTCCAATCGGTGTACACACAAGAACACAACCTGACACCAAACATACCTCACAGCCCCTTCCCCCCCATAGCCCCTCTTGACATCACGACTAACGGAATACAGAAATTACTGGAAGGACTCGACACAACCAAATCGACTGGCCCCGACAACATTCCCGCCTTCATCCTTAAATCCTTTGCCCCCATCCTTGCCCCCATCCTTCAGGCCATATTCGCCCAATCGCTATCATCCACCTCATTATCCTCTGACTGACTTTTGGTTAACATTAATCCTTTATTCAAGACAGGTGACCGGACTGACCCAGCCAATTATCGCCCCATCTCACTAACATCGATTCCAGGTAAAATTTTCGAACACATAATACACAAACACATAATGAATCACCTTGAAGCAAACAACATCCTTACTGACTCACAACACGACCTAAACGCTCATGTGAATCGCAACTCATTACTACATATCACGACATTACGAGGCTACTTGACCGACGTGACATTAAACAAGTTGACACTATTGTTTTAGATTTTGCCAAAGCCTTCGACAAAGTCCCGCACAAAAGACTGACATTAAAATAGAGATACTACGGTATTTCAGGACCTATTCTTCACTGGATCACTGCATTTCTTACTAACAGGACTCAACGTGTTCTTCTTGACGGATCTTCATCTGACACTGTCCCTGTTTCTTCAGGTGTCCCACAAGGCACCGTTCTAGGCCCCCTTCTTTTCCTCCTGTAAATTGACGACCCTCCACTGTCATCGCCTAACTCTTCCACTAGACTATTTGCCGATGATAGTTTAGAGCAGTAAAGACTACTGACGACTGCAGACTACTACAAAACGACTTGGACGCCCTCCAGCGGTGGGTGCACCTGGCAGATGCACTTCCGACCAGACCAATGCAAACTTTTAAGATTCACCAGAGCGCACAACATCACACTTACACTCTCCACAATTCAGATTTAGAATCAATTCACACACACAAGTACCTTGGTATCCATCTCTCAACTAACTTGAAATTCAACACCCACATAGACCATATCAGTGCCCCAGAACACTGGGGTTCCTGAGGAGGAATTTACATAACTGCACACCTGACATTAAACACATAGCTTATGACACACTTGTGAGACCAACACTGGAATACTGCTCCATTGTGTGGGATCCTCACACACACAGAAACGTTGATAGCTTGAAACAAATCAACACCAAGGCGGCTAGGTTCATTACAAACAATTACACTCGAACGCCTGGCATCACAACACGGGCAACAGATAAACATGGAACACATACGCAGACAAGCACACACTTACACTTATGTACAAGATCACTAACACTCACTTTGACCCACAAACATACCTACACAACGCAAACAGTCAATGTACTCGTAACACACACATACCAAACATATCACACTAACACTGACGCATACAAGCACTCATACTTTCCACGCACCACACACCACTGGAACAGCCTCCCTCAACAGACTGCGGTACAACAGACTCATTCAGAAAACAAATACACACTCACTTGTCACCACAACACACCAACACTAACAATTACACTTGACTCACTTCCCTCCCCTGCACACCCGGCTCCCCCGTCCCCCCAACAGCCAACAAACATGTGTGTTATGCACCTGTACGGCTGCCCTGCGCATCATCAATCCAGATCCAGATCCAAAATTAAGACACCTCTCCTCCCGAGATCGACCTCTCTTTTGGCCGCTCATTACTTTTGTTTTTGTGGGAATGGCGATGAGCGGGCTTTTTTTTTACAGCTTTGTTTGTTGGCCTTGAGCTGTTTCTTTAGCTGTAATAAAAAAAAGCAAATGAACAGAGGTTGCTAACCCATGGTTGCCCTGCACACATTCTAAATGTTTTGGCTCATGATTTGGAAATTGGTAACATAGAAGAACATGTGGTTCACGTTGTAAAATACTTATAAAACCATCACTCTGCCTCAGCAAGACAACGTGCGAAAGGCGGTCAACGTCTTGTTCTGCCCCAGGACACTAGACGGACCAGGCGTGGCTGACTGAACATATAGCAGCTCAGGTAAATTTGTGAAGCTGACAGGGAAAACATTGATGTCAAAATTAGAGTGTTTTATTTGTTTATTTTTCCATTCTGTATTGTTGCCCTGCAATAACATCAAGATTTAAATCAATGAAATAAAAAAAAATCGAACAATATAAATCTTGATTCAAATCAATGATTTAAAAAAAATCATTTGATTTAAATCTTGATTTAAATTAATCAATGATTTTTTAAATCATTTGATTTAAATCTTGATTTAAATCGGTGATTTAAATCTTGATTTAAATCAGTGATTTAAATCAAACAACCCTGCTCCTCTCTCTCTCTCTCTCTCTCTCTCTCTCTCTCTCTCTCTCTCTCTCTCTCACGCATTATCACATTAAAATTGTCGTAAGTAAAGTTCCTAAAAAAGAAGAAAAAACGTAAAAAAAACACCCATGAAAAAACAATAATAAAACGTAGAAAAAGTGCAGCGCGGAGTACTTACCAACTTTGTATGTAAATTATGGCGATGTTTTTTCGTGCGCGGAGAGAGAGCGAGAGTCGAAATTTGGGTGGGCCTATTTCTGAGTGAGATTTTTTTTCAAGTTTTGTTTGTATTGTGATTATTTTTCGTTTGAGTATAGTTTAGTAGGTCGCTAACTATCCCTCTGTGTGTGTCTGTGTGCCTGTGTGTGTGTGTGTGTGTGTGTGTGTGTGTGTGTGTGTGTGTGTGTCTGTGTGCCTGTGTGTGTGTGTGTGTGTGTGTGTGTGTGTGTGTGTGTGTGTGTGTGTGTGTGTGTGTGTGTGTGTGTGTGTGTGTGTGTGTGTGTGTGTGTGTGTGTGTGTGTGTGTGTGTGTGAGTGTCTGTGTGCCTGTGTGTCTGTGTGTGTGTGTGTGTTTGTGTGTGTGTGTGTGTGTAATTTATCGTGGCCTGATCACGAGTTGGACTCGCTTTCGCCAGCAGGTTCTCTCCCGCTCATTATCGTCGATCTCCGGGAGGACCTCACACACCACACACCCAATCCCCCTTGCTCAAGGGGAGACAGTAACCACTCCAAGTCACCCGAAAGAATCCGGCCCGAGCGGGGCTCCAACCGCCGCCTGTTTGGCCGTTAAGCCTCGCAGCGCACCGCTGTACTGATTGAGCCACCGGAGCGCTGATACAGCGTACCCCCAACTTTACCTTTTGATAGTTCGACAAGACTTTAAGCGTTGTGAATTTTGAATGTAGCTCAAAATAGATGTTCTGGATCGTTATCCACAAACATTCACATTCAATAAGGCTTTCATAGCGGTTGTGGGTGCTTCTATGGGTAGTTATTTAAGCCTAGTGAAAGTTTGAGAAGGCCTCTGCACCGTGAATGTGAAAAACACTTATGAGCCAGAAGCGAATTCTTCAGCCGATGCATGGAAATAAACGCAAATGTAAAATGATTTACTTCGACCTAAAACAAAAGCACCGCCTGAGAAGATTTGAGCAGAAGAAAATAATCAGTCATTTGCACCGTGTTATACTAAATATGATTCCTTGAGTCAACGAAACACGCTCTTGACTGATTGGTGTTAGCGTGGTGATGAATCTATTAGCACCACCATCACCAAGACCACCACCATTTCCTATTTTCACTACCATCACTTCAACTACCAAAAACAACCTATTCCTATCTCCACCACCACCAGCACCAGCACCACCGAAGTCAACAGTTACTATCATTCTCTTCGTTTCCCCGTCAAGGATATTTTTCCCTCACTATCGACGCGGCCATTCACGGGCGAGGGAAAGGTAGGACGATGAAGAGCCCGCTCGAAACTGTGTACACAATTACACATTTTGCCCCCGCCGCCGTCGAAAGCATTGTTGATGTGGTATCCAGAAATTGCTCAAATATTAGCCGGGAGAGAGCGGCGAGGCGGGGCGCGGGGTAGTCAACGGAGGCCGAAAAGTGACCAGGCTGGCAGAGTCGCCGCCGAGTTTGGGATTTTTTTTTTTTTTTGAAGGCTGTTATTACTGTTATTATTGTTAATATTATTGTTCCGTCCGTTTTGAAGAGTGTGGCGGAGGTGGCGACAGTGTGTGTGTGTGTGTGTGTGTGCGTGTGTGTGTATAGGTGTGTGTGTGTGTGTGTGTGTGTGTGTTGCCTCACGAGGTGTCAAGTAGAGTTCAAAGGCTGCTGCTGTGTTACGCCATCAACGTGCAGGTTACACAGTCACTGGACGCCCCGGGACACTCCGAGATGGTCAGCTGACATCACCGGAGCGACGACGGGTCGCGGCGAGCACTGCACGCCCTGCGGTGCTCCATCGCGCTGCCTCGCCTCACACTGTAAAATGGCCGCCCCAAACACTGCCCCGCCACGGCCGGAGCTCTCACATGCTTACCGCTGCTACGTCATCTTCATACTGATTTTTGTTTTAAACACGACGTCCACTAGGAGGAGTGCCAACAGCCCGCAGACACAGGAAAGCCGCCCACGCTAGTGTAATACCTGTGAATGAGTCACAGCGTAACGGCCATCACGTCACGGGCTGCCGCTGCCGCCCCACCCCTCCGCCACCGCCGCCACGCCGCCCCGACCCTTCGCTGCCCTGCCCGTCCCCTGCTGCTGCCCGGCGGGGTGCCTCCATTGGCCTGAAGCTCACATTACCTCGTCTCGGTGTGAGAGGCGCCAGTACCGTCACAGTAAAGGGCGACAGATAAAGCACAAAGTGGCCTCTGGTGACGTGCCCGCCGCCGGGCGACACCCGTCCTTCTCCCTCGCCCCGCGCCCCGCTCCCTGCCTCTCATTCCGCGGCCCTGGCCTCTCCTGCCCCTCGTCACCGCACTGTGGTCATGGTAACAGTCACTTACGGCTGCTGGCGGCTCGTCTGTACATGAAGGGTGGCAGGAACAGTGACGCTGAGGGGAGAACACAATGTCGGGGTTGGCCGCGAGTTGACCAATCACATCACACGGGCCGCACTCACGCGGGCGCCGCCGCCCATTCCACCAAGCCCTCTTCTCTGCCTCCCGCCCGCTGTGGCCCACGCCGCCGCTGCCTCACGGCACTGTATCATTTACTCAATCCTCTCGTCACCTCATCTCCGCGTGAAGGGCGCCGGTAACAGCTGCGTATCCCTTAGAGCAGGGATTGGGGAGGGAGGGGAGGAGGGACTGGGCGCGCGCGGAATATGGCCGCCATGCGCTAGGACCCATATCATGGAGGTAGACCCATATAGCCTAGCTCAGCCCCGTTATCCTGCCCTAGCGACTCCACGCCCCTCCTTTCTCGTGTCCAAATGAAAGGGTTAACCAGAATCTCCACTCTTTCATCCCTTCCAATAGTAAACTAAACAGCAGCCTCCCTTGAACGGCGTTTTCAAACTTTTTGCTACAGCTGTCGGCTTCATACTCGGTTAAGATAGTCTAGTCGGAGGATGGGTCCCCATGCACCATGGTGATATATTTTTCTCACTTACATTTTTGTAATCCTCAAGGTGTCTAGTAAACAGATTTTTATGTTTATGGCCCCCCAAAAAATCTCCGCCCTCCCAGAAAATCTAGAGTGTTTGCGGATAGTGAGTAGAAACCTAACTCGCTTATAATGTGCTGCAACTATAATACGGAATGTGTCGTCGGCTGTAGGCATATGCTCTCTCTCTCTCTCTCTCTCTCTCTCTCTCTCTCTCTCTCTCTCTCTCTCTCTCTCTCTCTCCCAGAGACACGTCAGTCCTCGTCGACGGACCGACTTGGTCTGCTAGATTTTGATCGCCTATAGAGTCGGTCTGTCGACACCCTGCTACGGGCCGCCTGGTGCAGGGGGGAGCGATCTTTTCCCTCTTAACTTCCCTCTTGTCTTCGGACAAGGGCCCGTTCCCCTAGCAATACTAGGGGTAAATCTTTAACAACAACCTTTCCTACCTTCCTTCAAGATGTTAGAATCTGTACAGAGGAGGATGACAAAGATGATTCAGGGGGTGAGAAAATTGCCTTATGAAGACAGGCTAAAGCAGTTAAATCTACACTCTCTAGAAAGGCGAAGGTTGCGAGGAGACTTGATAGAAGTTTATAAATGGGTGAAGGGATTTAATAAAGGGGATGTCAATAAAATTTTGAGAGTGAAAGAGCCAGGTAGGACGCGTGGCAATGGTTTTAAGTTAGACAAATTCAGATTCAACAAAGACATAGGCAAGAATTGGTTCACCAATAGAGTGGTGGACGAATGGAGCAGGCTTGGGAGCCATGTTGTGGGTGCCAATACCATAGATACATTCAAGAAGAGGTTAGATAAAGCCATGGATGGTGAGGTAAGGTGTGGTTGAGTGTACAGGAGCTGCCTTGTATAGGCCAACCGGCCTCTTGCAGACTCCTTACGTTCTTATATTCTTATGTTCTCTCACTCTCTCTCTCTCTCTCTCTCTCTCTCTCTCTCTCTCTCTCTCTCTCTCTCTCTCTCTCTCTCTCTCTCTCTCTCTCCAGTGCCACTGAGATTAATGATAAGTAGAAATAGTAATAAATGAGTTTTAAAGATTAAGTAACAAGTTGAAGGTAGATGGTTTGTTAGAAAACATTAGGCTATAGGGAAGATAAAGATGAAAATACCATTGACAAGAAAAAAAAAGGAAGAAAAGGAAGAAAAATAAGTGGACGAATAACAACATCAACAGTTTCTTGCCCCCGCCCTGCCCCCGAACACACCGGAATGGAACTTCGACTCACCCCCCCAAAAAATCACCCACGACAACGAAAATAAAAAAGTACGTGAAAGATAAAATAAAAACCTCCTTCCTCAGCCAGTCACTCTCAGCACTTAGCGACACGCGAGCCGCACTAATTGAGCTCAAGTGGCCGAGCAGGGGCGAAGGAAGTCGAGAAAATGGCCAGAATTAAAATGTAAGCCCCTAAATCACACACACACACACACACACACACACACACACACACAGTTACTCTTTCAAGCCAATTTCAGAATTAGACTTTGCACACACACACACACACACACACACACACACACACACACACACACACAGTTACTCTTTCAAGCCAATTTCAGAAGTAGACTTTGCACACACACACACACACACACACACACACACACACACACACACACACACACAGTTATTTTTTCAAGGCGATCACAGAATTAGACTTTGCACACACACACACACACACACACACACACACACACACACACACACTTTCCCTGACACAGGTATTACAGAACGACTCGGCCATTATTTCACTCATGCCAATGATATATTATTAACTGTAGATAATAACACACACATACACTTAGAACACTCGCCATACCTTTCTCTATCCTTGTTATCTAATATAAATGGTGAACGATGAGTGATGGCGAGGATTTCCAACGATTACTTAAGAAAACTAAATCTCTTAATACGCACGTAAACCACGGGAGGAAATGTCACAGAGAAGCTTTTTTTGGGGGGGGTGGGGTGGGGGGTATTTCGTTGGGGATATACCCCAATGGAGGAAGGCAACCCCCCAGACGGCTGGTAGAGAGATACCCAATTCTTTCAAGGAGGAGGCCCAACAACGAGGCTGAGGGTGTCGGAAAGAGCCCACCTTTCCACCCCCATGGCACGGGATAGGTCTCGAGCCCACGCCCTAGCAACCCGCCGAAGCGCAAGGCCGAGACTCTACCACGGGACCACGGGAGCCCCCCACAGAGAAGCTTAACACATTCACCATACCTTCCTATACCACTTTGAATGACGGCAAATACCGACGGATAAGTTATGGTGAGGATGTTGAACGATTAAGACAAGAGAAATGCAACGCTCACTACGGACATAACCAGGGGAGCCAATAACACAGGAGGGAAGCTGTGAACCAATCTTCCTCCACCTTCGTAACGCGTGATGGCTGACCAGCAGTGAGTGAAAATGAAGATGTTCATGGAGATGACCAAATTACACAGCAACCATAAGCGTAAGTGACACATAGATGGGCTCAAAATATTCACCATACCTTCATCTATCCTCCTGACGGGCCGTGGAGGGTGATCGGTGACGGATGACGCGGATGACCAGCGATAAAGTTCACGACACTACACACGACAAAACACGCGCGAGAGACACCGACGCCATGCTCTCAATACGATGATCCGCTTCCCCCTACTTCCTCCCCTTGCCTGGTCATTCAGTGGTCAAGAGCTGGTCAAGTGAAGGTCTTTATTCAGTCGAATAGAAAAGCAGTGATAGTTTTAACCACGTATAAGATTAGATTCCAGTAAGACAAAGCTCGCGCCTCCTTACTTATGCCTAACAGGTGTTCATGGGTATTGTTAAGGTACGATGTGAAGCTGATGAACCATAGTTTCTCTTAGTCTGTCCCCTTTGGGTTTGATTACTCTTAGTCAAGGCTTCAAAGGGTCGGCACGCAGCTCGACTCGCCTCAGTGCTGCCCTCTGGCGGTGCTGACGGGAACCGAACCCCCGCCCATCTGCTGGCTGAAATGTTGCCACTCGAAGGTGCCGCTTGTATTTATAGCGAGGAGTGACGGGTCCAGGGGCGGCAGCAGCCTGGCAATTGGCTGAAGCATCGCCATCAGCAAACAAGACGCGACGCCCCGCAGAACACGCCACGGACGCCCCTCCCCGCCCGCAGCCAACACAACTTTTCATACCTGGACATAACTTCGCGCCACCTGATCGACGTGCGCCACAGATCTATCCACTACTGCGTCTGATAACTTGGGGAAGAAGACAGTGTGCAAGGGGGAGGGCAAGGAGGAGGAAGAGGAGGAGGAGGGAGATGAGGAGGAAGATGAGGAGGAAGAGCAGAAAGAGGTGGAAAAGAAGACGAAGAGAAGAGACGGAAGAGAATGTTAAGGAGGAAGAGAAAGAGGAGGACGAGGAGGAGGACGAAGAGTAGGAGGAGGAGAAAATTAAGTAAGTTGATTGATAGTTCAACAGAAACAGACACCTTGGTATTAGAGAGAGAGAGAGAGAGAGAGAGAGAGAGAGAGAGAGAGAGAGAGAGAGAGAGAGAGAGAGAGAGAGAGACGAGCGAAAGAGAGCGAGAGACATGCAGCAGGTGTTGGTGGTGGTGTGGGTGGTGGTTATGGTATTTATGTCCTTTTGTTGTTGGTGGTGGTAGTGGTGATGGGGGTGGTGACGTTGTTGTTGTTGTTGTTGTTGTTGGTGGTGGTGGTGGTCATCAGATAGACAATGTTTATTTAGTATATCTCCGCATCGGTCTTGGCTGTGGAGGAGGAGGAGGAGTGCACAGGAGTACAAAGGAAAAGCAAACAGCCACATACCTCTTGGTCCTAACTAGCCTGTTTGTTGTTGCTACCATCTACTCTAATCTACGAGTCAGAGACACAGGACAGCAAAGGCGAGGGCTCCTCCCCTCCCAACAGTCCCTCCAGCCGAGGCTGACATGAAAAGGAAGAATACCATGTAGTACAGAAAAATTACAATGTTCATATGAATAAAAAGATCATTCACGACGACTAAGCGGATGTTCGGGTTAGCTTCTAAATATTTGTCCAGTCGGTTTTTGAACGTGCAAATAGTTTCGCTTTCGACGACGTTTTGAGGCAAACCATTCCATACATTGATGACACGGTTGAAGAAGTGTTTTGATTCATTTGAGTTGAAACGCTTCCTCGTTATTTTGTGTCCATTGTTTCTTGTTACACTTGATTGAGAGACTAAAATAATCATGAACATTAACGTTGTCGAAACCCTTGAACATTTTAAACACTTCTATAAGGTCACCTCCAGTGGTGGGCACCGATCACTTTTTTGCTGTTCCGATCCCCGATCATCCGATCAGTTTAGGCAGCTGATCCGATTCCGATCATCCGATCATTTTTTAAGTACTGCTGTTCCGATCACCATTCCAATCATCTGATCGTTAAAACTTATAATAATTACTAATAATTTTTTTAATAATAATTACAAGAACCACCTATTTTAGGCGTTCTGTTAGTAATAATTTCAAATAAGTAATGACTTAATTATTTGCTTATAAATATCTTTATTTTTCTTCTTTCTTTTGGTATATATGTAGGACATGGTAAAGAAAAATGTTGTCCTAACTTCTTATTTTAGGCATTTATTTAAGTCTACTCTTTTTATTCAACTTCTGAAAGTATGAAAACGGAATTATGTTCTCTATTTTAACTTTTGTTTGAAGTTGATTTAGATTTTTGACAAACATTTTTCAACTTTTTAATATTTTATTATCGATATCTAGGAAATATTTTTTACTATTCTATAATAAACGAGCGATAGTGATCATTAATCTCCTATCCTTCCTGATTAAATAGCTTTCTGAATAAAAGATATTGATCCATAAATAAATTAGTTACAAGAAGAACATAAGCAATAAGGTTTTGATTTTAAGTGAGCCGGTGTTGTGTCATCTGCCATCCACGTATCCTAAGACATCCCATCCTGATCTGCGCATGCGCGGAACCCGATGTTTACAAACACAGTGTTGATATCGTAGTTTGTACAGGCAAGATGGCGGCAAGACAGCATGGCAGCTTTTATGGGAAAATGGCCAAATTCAAGAATGACATGGACCCCATAATTCAGATAGCCTACCATTAAATGGAGAGAATCCGAGAAACATGACCATCAATCAGAAGAGAGTGTAGGTTATCTCATTTATCACATTTACCGACTTACAAGGGGTGTAGGTTATCTCATTTATCACATTTACCGACATACAAGGGGTGCAGGTTATCTCATTTATCACATTTACTGACATACAAGGTTTCAGATTACCTCATTTATCACATTTACCAACATACAAGGGGTTTAGGTTATCTCATTTTTCACATTTACTGACATACAAAGGTAGGCGGTGGCTGAGTGATTAGCGTGCGGGGCAAGCATTCATCACGCCATGGACAATGTCGATTCGAATCCCCACGCTACCACCTGGGATTTTTTAGTCACCGCCGAGTGGCTTAAGACTACCCACAGGCTGTCCAGAAGACCACCTGTCATCCCGGATTCTAGAAGAAACCGTACAAGCGAATCAAAAATGAGTTCCAGGGGGCAGCATGAGCCAAGCATAACTAGCGCCACTATAAAAATTGCCTGCGCCATGACGGGCTTTGGCCGACCACCAGGCCCCTCATTTATCACATTTACCGACATACAAGGGGTGTAGGGTACCTCATTTATTACATTTAACGACATACAAGGGGTGTAGGGTACCTCATTTATCATATTTACCGACATTCAATGGGTGGAGGGCATCTCATTAATCACATTTACCGAGATACAAGGGGTGCAGGTTATCTCAGTTATCACATTTACCGACTTCTAAGGGGTGTAGGTTATCTTATTGATCACATTTACCGACATACAAGGGGTGTAGGTTACCTCATTGATCACATTTACCAACATACAAGGGGTTCAGGTTATCTCATTTATCACATTTACCGACGTACACGGGGTGCAGGTTATCTCATTTCTCACATTTACCGACATACAAGGTGTGCAGGTTATCTCATTTATCACATTTACCGACGTACAAGGGGTGCAGGTTATCTCATTTCTCACATTTACCGACATACAAGGTGTGCAGGTTATCTCATTTATCACATTTACCAACATACAAGGGGTTCAGGTTATCTCATTTATCACATTTACCGACGTACAAGGTGTGCAGGTTATCTCATTTATCACATTTACCGACATACAAGGTGTGCAGGTTATCTCATTTATAACATTTACCGACGTAACGGGCTTGCCGGGGGGCGTTTAAAGGGCGTTGATTAAGACTTCAGCTTCCTTAAGGCGAATTATATTTGTAGCCTATATGTACAAGAAGCGTCGTAGCGAGAGCGACTCCGTTGTGTGTCAGTCGGACTCTCGTGAAGGAGTGACGAGTTACAGGTTGGAAAATAATTGTTACAATTGGTCACGTACGTCAAGGTGACCTCCACGCACTATGAAATGTGATGTATACAAAACTGAGACGGTAAACACTGATGGACGACATTCCTATAAGGTGGCGTGATCTATCTGTCGTGGTTTTTTTCCATTGACAATTGTATGCCTAATTCGTGGGGATGTTAAATAATAATAATACACTGATATCCTACCAGTGATCGCGACCTCGCGATAGACAAAAATCTAAATAGCAGTCTAGTTACCATGAACATACATAGTGGGAGTTTGTCAAGCAGACTGCCTATGACACAATTACATTAAAACACTGGCTATGTAAGAACAGATGTGGAGTTATAATATAAATAGGGAGAGGGAAACCACAACGTGTGTGACATGAAACATAAGAAACCTCTCAAAAGATAAATATAAGGACACATGTATAAGAAACTATCAACTGGCATAGTTACAGACAATGAAACGTTCATCTAGCTCCTAAAAATAAAAAAATACAGTAGTGAAACACAGTACAATGTTAAGTATAGGAGCAGCCAGGTTTCTGTCCCCTGACTTGTCTGAGAAAAGGAAAAACTACCTTGCCAGTGGCCTCCCTGCATCCAGTCGCCGTGTCTGCACAACCAAATAATCGTGCAGGACAGAGTTCCTCCTAATAAGGTAGCACATGACGACGAGACTGACGAACATCAGAAACACTGGTACAAAAAATCCAGGGTACAGGTAGGGGAGATGCAGGTATTCAGGCAGCGTTTCCTCCAGGGTTTTCGCAAACTCTGTTTTGTTTGCGAAAGACAATGAATTAAGGGAATTAGTCACATAAGAGATGCTGGAAAAATGAATGTTATCGAGAGACCGTAGAGGAAACGCTCGATGGGAAATATTGCCCGTGAAAACCAGACGGATCCGGGACAGGTACGTTGTTATGTTAGTGGAGCGGATATAGCATGCTTCCGCTATGGCATAGTGACCAGTAACCCGTTGATAAGTGGTACCTTCCGGGCAGATGACTGATACATAGAAGGACTGAGGGAAATAAAAATAATGCAAACCCTGAAAGTTCTTATGGAAAACAGGTGTTGGTGTTAGCTGCTTGTAAGGGCACAGGGAAAGAGCGTCAGACGCGCTCACGCGGGTGAGGGCGATCTCGCATACCCCTCCCCGAACTGGTAGGAAGGCAAAGAGAGACGCAGAGCAATAGAATCGCCCGAAGACCGTCTCCTTGCAATATTGCAAGTGTAAGTAGCTACCCGTTGAATACAGAGCGAAATCCTTCGCGATTAGAACAAGGGACGGGGACGTGTCCAGGGCCAACACACTGTCCTTAGCTGAAAAAGGGAACGGGACAATTTCGTGTGCCTCAAACACGTCCGCCGTCTGAAATGGAACATGAATGATTATGGCATCGGGGGTGAGGCTGGACTCAATCAAGGGGTAAAAATATTGACTCATGTCCGGGGTGAATAAAGGCGTCAGGCTATAATTTTGATACCCGATATGGATAGTCGTTCTCAAATCGTGGAGAGGGAACAGGGCAGGTGTGACTCTACCGTGCGCTGCATCAACCATGTTGCTATTAACCTGCTGATTTGCCGTTGCGACAGAGTTAATGACGTTTTCCAATACATGCAAGGCCTGATCTAGGAGGAAAAACTGATTCACCTGGTCGATCTGCTTGACAACTATGTTGATAACCTCTACCATCTTATTTGTCTGCTCTAGCAGTTCCTCATTGTTAATACGCAACCGCGCAAGTTTTCTACAATTGGCGTTGATCACCCTGCGATTTCGAGCAGCAAAGGAAAGTACATGAACATAGTGGTCCCGCAAATCGCGTACGTCCTCGTCGGTTGCCGTACCGAAGAAGAACTTTGAGGCGGACCCAACGATGTTGAGCAACCCCCTCTTTACCCGAGAGTGAACTGAGTGAAAACTATAATCCATGTCTACCTTATCAACTTTACCCCGCAAGAACAGAATCCTATCCTCCAGTAGTTGAAAAAGATTCAGAGAGTTGCTACTAGAAGGTGCCTTCGATTCCCTAGTCTTGGTAGCCCGTATGGCGTATTCCATGCCGAGTAGTTTTTCTGAGACTATCCTGATTGTGTCAGTGGTGTTGGTCAAGGAAGTATATGGATATTTTACGAGGAGCACATCTTCTATGAGGAAGACCTCTCCTATGTGTGCCGTGAGGGCACCAGGCTTCAGGTGGATGGGTGTTGTTGCAAGCAGGGAGCCGAGGGACAACAAGATGGTCAGAAAACGCAACATCATGATCTGAAAGTGGGGGAATGAAGTATTTAAACCCGTGGTCTCAAGTTATAGCTATGGGTGTTGGGATTATCTTGTTGAACATTTGGCTCTGAGGGGGAATTACCACTATCAAGGTCCAAAGGTGAGGGAATTACTTTCAGGCGATCACTGTGAACTTTTAGACTGACTCCACTATTCGACTCGAGAACCTCGAACCGATTTCCCCTGACATTCCGAACAACTCTGTAAGGACCCACAAATTTAGCCCCCAGTTTCGAGCTCCTTTCCGTTTACTTAATCATGACTGTGTCACCCACTTTTAATTTCACTGGGACGGCCTGTTTGTGTTGTTCTGATATCATTTCAACCTTCGTAGCTTTTAACGTACACCTAACTTCTGAGTGTATCGTGGAAGACATATGCATCTGCTGTTGTGCGCACTTATCAATGTTGTAGAGAGGTTGTTGTGGGATTGTTAGGAAGTCGTACGGAAGACGTTTCTCCACCCCATATAAGATGTAGTAGGGAGACTTCCCCGTAGAGTCGTTTACCGACGTATTTATGGAAGCGGCTATATGCGATAGCCAATCCTCCCAGTTATCGTGGAGATCGTTCACGATAGGCCTGAGAAACTGTAAGATTTTCCTATTAGCCCTCTCCGCCAACCCATTACCAGCTGGGTGGTAAGCTGTGATGAAGGATTGCTTGATGTTAAACTGAGCGCATATTTCGCTCAATACTGAATTCCTAAGCTCGGTGCCATTGTCACTCAAAAGAATTCGAGGAGACGAATGTGGACACAACACGTGAGTCACGAGGGCATGGGCCACGCGTGTGGCTGTCTTGTCCTTGAGAGGCGCTTGAAATAGAAACCTAGAGAACTGGTCGACGCACACCAATAAGTAGCGCGAACCATGTTGGCTCTGGGGGAGCTGTAATAAGTCTATATTAACAACATCCCATGGCGCCTCTGGTACTGGGTATTACAACATAGGTGCTGGCCCTTTTACGGACCCCTTGTGCTTAACACAAACGACGCAATGTGCGACATGTTTTTCTACATCAACCCGTAATGTGGGCCAGTAGAATTTTCGTCTGGTGACAGATAGTGTCGTGTCTCTTCCTGGGTGACCCGCAATGGGAGTGTTATGGACCAGCTTAAGCGTCACGGGGACGTATTTGTCTGGGATGGATGACCAGTTGTTCTATAGGTACCGGTTTGGTTGGCCATGACCTACAAAGGAGGTTGTCCTCTGATAGGAAGAATTGCGAAAAGGGAACTGGCAATTCAGGAAGGTTTGTTTCGTCTCCCGACTCGAGGGCGTAAATTAACCTCTTCCACACAGGGTGGTCTGACTGAGCAGTGTGTAGCTCAGGTGAAGTGAAGTTGTGGATGACCTCTGGGGTGGTAATCGCGCCTATCGGAATATTCCGAGATAAGGCATCTGCGACCACATTTGTTTTCCCGGTGATGTATTTTATCTCCGGATTGTATGCTTGGATCGTTAAGAACCATCTTGCCAGACGACCGTGTAGGTTTTTTCCCTTGAAAAGATCAGTTATGGCCGCGTGGTCCGTATACACCACAATTTTGTACCCCATCACTATGTCTCGAAAATGCTTCAGAGCCCACACAATGGCAAGAGCCTCTAGGTGGATAACAGAACAGTTCTTTTCCGGAGCTGTTAGCACTCGACTGGCGAACGCTATTACATGCTTTTTGCCGGACTTATCTGTTTGCATCAGAGCGGCTCCTATTCCACTAGCCGAAGCGTCGGTACAAAGCTGAAAGGGGTCCTTGAAATCCGGAAAGACAAGGACCGGAGCCTGTGTAAGCGCTTTCTTTAAATCCTCAAAGCTCGTTTGTTGAGCTGGGAGCCACTGAAATGGTACGTCTTTCTTTAATAGATGGGTTAGGGGACTCGCGCGTGCTGCGAAGTCCTTTATGAAAGGCCTGTAATAACCTGCGACACCCAAGAAAGACCGTACCTTGTCCGCAGACGTTGGCTGAGGGAACTCGGCAATAGCTTTTATTTTGTCGTCCACTGTGTGGATGCCGAACTCGTCCACGACATGCCCCAAGAACTTGATCCGAGGCTTTAAGAATTCACAATTAGTGATTTTGAGCTTTAATCCAACCTCTTGAAGTCTGTGTAGGACTGCTTTTAGTGTTTCCATGTGTGCATGCACTTGGTATGATGATGTTGTCTAAATACACATAGACAGAGTTGCCCAGCAAGTCACCAAAAATACTGTTCATTGTCCTTTGGAATGTCAAGGGAGCTCCTTTGAGCCCGAACGGCATCCTCGTCCACTCATAGTGGCCATGAGGTTGTGCTGAAAGCCGTTATTTCACGTGACTCGGGGGCCATGGGCAGTTGCCAGTAGCCACTGACCAGATCAAGACTCGTAAAGACTTTATTTCCTCTACCGAGACACATCAGAAGATCTCTAAGAACGGGAAGCGGAAAATGATCATCCACGGTCGCGGTGTTCACACGCCGGAAATCAATCACAGGACGATAAGAACCGCCTTTCTTTGGAACCAGAAACAAGGGTGAATTCCACGGGGAATTCGATTCTTTGATGACACCTTGTTCTAACATTTCAGAGATAAGTTGTTGTACGGCCTCCCTCTGACTGTGGGGGAGTTTATACACATTGATATATACAGGATTTGTATTGGGTTTTAACTTAATGTGGTGTTCAGCACACTGCGTAACTCCAAGCGGCTCGCCTGGTAGAGCAAGCGCCCCCCTATAATGTTCCAGTAGCTGGACTAAGGTTGGCTTAATTTTGGAAAAGTGTGCAACTTTTAGGAATGCCTCTAAATTAGCTGTGTCTTGTTCGGGAGAAGCCTGACACGCCAAGGTTATGCCTGAGACTTGGGCTGAAGGGTATTCAGCTGGTTCCGGGGCGACATTTCTCCCATACACTAGACACTGGCATAATCTAACACCGTGTTTTAAGGATACAGGGGATCCAGACGTGTTTATTACCAATGCCTCTGCAAAACCTCCCTCCTTGACTGTCGCAAGAGTTACCTCCACCGTCACGCGGTGTATGTGAGGAGCTCCGTCGATACACACATCACTGCCCGTTGGAGGGGCGTTAGGCAAACGGATTTTAACAAGTTTTGCAGCACGATCCGGAACTATCTGAGGACCTTCTACGACTGCCGTTACTGTCCGCCACAAGTCTGCAATGTTTTCGTGTGGTTTGACCGTAAGAGGGGACACTTGGGCGGTGGCAGACCCTGAGTCTGTGGTGGGTCGGTCATTTTCCACCTCTGAGGGTGGGATTACAGGTGACAGAGGCGATGGATTTACCATCCCCTGTATGCGTCGGCCTTGATACACGATCGCGTTGCTTTCAGGGTTTATGGTTATGTGCAGGTCTTTCATGGCGTTTAATCCTAAGATCCCATCCACAGGTAAGGCAAACCTGCTAGAGACATAAAATAAATCTCGAAAGGGACATACTTTTTCATGTAAGCTGACTGTTAGTGGTACTCGCCCAAGGATTCCCAAAGTTGTGCCCGTCACGCTTACCACATTCAGGTCGTTCTCTTGGAGCGGCCAATTTTCTCCTCTCGCCTGTCGTGTCAGTGACCCGTAAGCGGAGTCTGAGATGACATTGACTGTCGCACCTGTGTCTACCGCTAAGGTGAGTGAAATTTTGCCCACCTTGCAAGGGAGGGCAATTATGCTTGTCCGTCCCAAGGCGGCAATGACGGAGTCAAGTTGCTCCCAATTAGTATTTTCCTTAAGGGACACTTGGATGTACGCCTTGGGGCTGTCACGAGGTCATGTCTTTTTATTCTGAGAAGAGGAGTGTGGTTTACTGTCCGCCGAGGACTTGTACTTCTGTTCCTCCTTGACTTTTTGTATTGCAGGACAGCTGTCTGAATCATGAAAACAATTCCCGTGGACAAGGCAAACGGCAGCCTTCCGCTGATGGTTTGGCCTAGGGTTCCTGTGTGATGAATGATGCCCGCCCCTGTAACCTCCTGACCTCCTATCAGAGCCCTGTCTTGAATGTGTTGATTCCCTACATTTCGCGAAGCAAGAATGTACAGAATGTCCTGATTGTTTGCAAAAACTACAGGTGAGAGATGCCTTACTTTGAGCCTGCAATGTTGCGGCTGTTGCGAGGGGTTGATGGTGAGGGTGTTCTTGAACCTTGAGTGGGTTGTAAGTATGCCGACGAACCCGGGGGTGAACGAATTCTGCGGCCTGGAATTGATAAATAATGAGTGCCTGAACATAAGATTACCTTAGTAAATTCACTGGTTTTGGTATCGTGTTCCGTACCCTCTTCGTCTGTGGTCTGTGTTCAATGCATAAAAGTGTCGCCGAGTTTAGCGACAGTGTCTTCGTTCATACTATGGTGTAAATCAGTTACAACATAGGAGCATATTTTGAAAGCTGTAATTATTAACCAATAAACGTAACGTGTATGAATTAATAGTTTGCGCCGAAACCCTAAAAAAAAAAAAAAAGAATGGCTAGCAAGGTGCCAGTTAGACGTAATAAAAGTTAAGGTTATAATGGAATGCCATAATGTTATGGGTATGTGAAAAAAAATAATAACTCCATAAATACTGCGGTATTTTGGGTAGGAGAAAATTAAGTGAGTATACCTTTGAAGCTCTCGTTTTCTCTCGAGCGGCGAAGAGAAAACGGAGGCAGGGCACACTGAGGAAGATTAACTTTGATCAGGGAACTCACAGTATACCGCTAGCAAACAATAAGAAAGGATCAATATCGTATGCGAATGAACGTTACTCTCACAATTATGACTGATTAACAGTGTTAGGAACACAGAAATAAAAAGGTCGTGCCTCTGCTCGAAACAAAACTGAAATAAGCCGAGCCGGCATATTTTGACCAGAAGGGAATATCCACAAATACCAAGATTAATCAGCTGATGTAGTGGAGAGGGCAAAGGTTGGTGACGCCCTGGGGTACGTGCAGTCGTTGGAGTCGCGTCGGGAATCCTCGGCCTCGGCAGGAGCGGCGGTGAGAGATGAGGGAAGGGCGGACATCGGTGGACTCGTAATGGCTGCTGGAAACTGCTGACCCAGCGATTTGACCGGCCGCGGCTGGGTGCCGGAACACTGCCGCCAGACGTAGGACGGCTGCGGCGTTCTTGTTATATTGAGAGATGGGCCGCGGTGGCAGATAAGACGACTTGGGTGTGTAACCTCTTGAGAAGACGCCTTGCAGGAAACGGTAGTGGTAACTGCTTGCAGTCACCGGGAGATGTCCGCGGGTACCCTTGCTGACTGTTTGCCGGAAGAGGTTTGGGCCGGTGCTCCCGGCAGCGGCGGTGTTGCCGCCCGCTGTGGTGCGAGGGGCATTTGGGTTGTTCCAAGGTCAGCTGGGCGTGCCTCCTCCCGCGGGCGGAGGCCCGAGGGTGTATCGTGGAGGGCTTCGAGTGAGCTGTGAGTGGCTTGCAGTGCTCGTAGCAGTGCTGGCTTGAAGCGGGGGAGCGGCTTGTAGATTGTGGCCCTCGCTTTCGGCTGCGTAGGCCTGTAGGTGGCTCGAGGCTTGACGCCTGTATAGAGCTTGTAGCTGACGCCTGGTGAGTTGCTTGTAGCTGGCATTGGTGAGTTGCCGCGGGTGTGCTCGAGGCTTGACGCCTGTATAGAGCTTGTAGCTGACGCCTGGTGAGTTGCTTGTAGCTGGCGCCTGGTGAGTTGCCGCGGACGGCTGGCTTGTGACTCCTTCCTTCCTTCTACGCCTGTCCCTGGAGTTTGTTGGTGAGTTCTCGTGGCTCGGAGCTTGGAGGAAAACGAAGTAGCGAAGGCACAGGCGCGGTGGTGACCGCTGCCAACCAAATGTAACGGGCTTGCGGGGGGCGTTTAAAGGGCGTTGATTAAGACTTCAGCTTCCTTAAGGCGAATATATTCGTAGCCTATGTACAAAGGAGCATCGGAGCGAGAGCGACTGTCGTTGTGTGTCAGTCGGACTCTCGTGAAGGAGTGACGAGTTACAGATTGGAAAATAATTGTTACAATTGGTCACGTACGTCAAGGCGACCTCCACGCACTATGGAATGCGATGTATACAAAACTGAGACGGTAAACACTGACGGACGACATTCCTATAAGGTGGCGTGATCTATCTGTCGTGAGTTTTTTCCATTGACAATTGTATGCCTAATTCGTGGTGATATTAAATAATAATAATAATACATTGATATCCTACTATAACATTCTTGCTGAGACTTGTTTATTTCAACGACAGGAACTTATACAGACAAAACCCGAGAAAGCAAATATGTAGCTATCTCAGTTCAACTAAGAATACAAAACTTGATTTACAGAAACTAAATGAAATTAATTATAATAAAGGAAAATAATGGATTCAGTAATTTCAGCTTAAACTGCTGGATTTATAAAAATATGTGGAGGAGTAATTAAAGAAACTGTACTTTACATGGGAAACTTAAATAACTTCTTCACTAACTTCAATAAATGGAAACTGTATGCCATTTGGCATAAAAATTAAGGTGTTTTTGAAACTCGCGTTCGCTGTGGTTAACCTTGGCCGACTTTTTCAACTCATTCATGGGCATGTATTAGTGCATCGGGTGACCTGTTGAGGAGATAGTATCGCAGTCCGCTGCTCCTTCTCACTTCTCTGTTATGAGTGCCCCGTGTGCCATTCGGCACAGCGTTTCCTGTAACGTTATTTTTGTTGTCAAAAAAAGTTTTGGAAGTGACTATTTTGGCCCAGGTATGACGACATGTAGGATTTTTTTTTTTTTGGGGGGGGGTATACATTAACCTTTGTACTTCACCAAAAACCTATATACATTAGTGAATTATTATTATTTTTTTTTTTTATTTGCTGATGCGTGATAACGTCCATGTTACGAGGCAGATCGTTCAATGGATATGACTTGGCAGCATTTCTTTGGTGTGAGGACTTTCATTGGATTACTTTCATCACGTTGCAAGCAGGAGAATCGTAGGGATGGGGCAACCGAGTACTTTTGGCAAACCGAGTAATTTGGGTTTGATTACTCTTCAAAACCAAGTAAACCGAATACCAAATGATTACTTTTCTCTCTTGCGACAGGCGGACAGCTGACGGTAGCTACAGGGATGGTTAGGATCGAGGCGGTGGCTGAGTGGTCGATCAGCGTGCCGGCGTGGTGAGCCCGTGAACCCATAGGTTCGAGTCCCGGGGGCATATTCGCCAAGTCTGGAACACCTCGTCTCCACGGGAAATTAGGACCAATCACAGCGCGCGCTCAGCCAGGCTACGTATTGCCAGCTCGTGAAGTCATTACTTACCCTTTATTTACACAGTTTTATCAAATATATGTTAATTATTTCGTGAGAACACACATATTTTCAACAGTTGATATGTATATACTGATGTTACTGATGTCTGACACATTATAACACAGAGCTGGAACACATAACTGATAACTGTGACGAGCTATTATTAAAGTTATCTGGGAACACTGACGGAACATCGTCCCCTGCTCCTCGCGCCGTGTTACTTTATTTTCAACAGCTGAGATGTTTCTACTGATGATATTGATGTCTGACACATTATAACACAGAGCTGGAACACATAACTGATAACTGTGACGAGCTATTATTAAGGTTATCTGGGAACACTGACGGAACATCGTCCCCTGCTCCTCGGGCTGTGTGTGTGTGTGTGTGTGTGTGTGACATGCTGTGACCTGGAACATAACTGATAACTGTGACGAGCTAAGCTATCTGGCAACACTGACGGAACATTGGGCCACAGTGTGTGTGTGTGTGTGTGTGTGTGTGTGTGTGTGTGTGTGTGTGTGTGTGTGTGTGTGTGTGTGTGTGTGTGTGTGTATTTATTTCTTGCAATGTGTGTGTGTGTGTGTGTGTGTGTGTGTGTGTGTGTGTGTGTGTGTGTGTGTGTGTGTGTGTGTGTGTGTGTGAATTTAATTGAATTTATTGATAAAAATCAGACTATATAAAAAAAGTGTGGGCGCTCCTCCAAAAGAAAAAAAATAACACAATATGTTGTCCATGCCACAAGTAAATATCTGGTTATATAACTAACCAAAACAAACACAACAATAATTAAATACATTAACAAAAGTAACAAAAACAGGTACGAAGAAATAAAAATAATTGAAGGAGAATAATGAGAGCCAACACCAGACACTCATCTGAACATGCTTAGCACTGGCCTCAAGAACAGAGCTAAGTTTTTCATGATGGTAACATTGGTGGTTTGCATCAGTGATATATATTTGAAATGTGATGGCCTGTGTGTATAATAGCTTGGTATGTACATATTATGCAACCTTACAGCTTCACTATCAGTGCACTCAAAAAGAACATGGAATTCATCTCCCACAACGCCAGCATCACACTTATCTATTACAAAGCCGATCTTCTCTATTTACACCTTGATGCCTGCCAGCATTAACAGTTGCATTAACTGTTGTTACAAGTTCTTAATCTCGTCACTATTATTCGGTTGCTCTTCTGTAACCTTGAAATATACCACTCCAATCTATAATCCACCTCAAACATTTCGTAGTTACTGCACAGAGATTTTGTTACTATGTTGTTGTGCCAAGTTGCAATCCACTGGTCTTTCAATCTCAATTCCACAGCTTTTTTAACCCATGTTGTATTGGGAACATCTTGAGACAACCATAACCATGACATACCACACTCATCACAAATGTTTTTAATACAGGCCAAACATGGAGAAGTATATATCCCTAACCTATCCAAATGTAACAAGCAGTGATACATTACTGACCAAAATTTTGTATCTTTACCTAAAATAATTTTAGACCAATATCCCATCATTCTGCTTTTTATATGTATGTCAAGTGGAAATACTCCCAGCTCACCATATACCATGTCATTGCTAGTATTCTTATGAACTCCCAATGCCTGTTTTAAAAATTTCATATGCAAAGACTCTAACTCTCTAACTCTGTAAAATCCCCAAATCTCTGAAGCATAGGTCAGTACGGGCAACACCGTGGTATTAAATAGTTCAGTTTGCATGTCGGCTGGCAAGTCAAATTTCCTACACTTTCCTATCAGTGAATACATTGCCCGTGTTGCCTGTTCTTTAAACTCCAGCTCGCCTTTACGGAACCTTCCTTTGTAATTAAGGGGAGCGTCTGCCATGTTCTAAGATATTATCAGAGGATCACCATTTTCTCACAGGTGATGTGTACCTTGAGTAGGAACATCATGTACAGTTTTGGTGAAGATTTGTTGAAAAAAAAAATTATGAATTTTTTTTCAAAAATTTAAAAATTTTGAAATTGAAAAAAAGCATATTTAGAGTTTAGATAGCTCAAAAATAAAAACACCACTGGAACGGGCATACAAAATAAGTGTATTCCTAGAGATTACTTTTCCATTTTTTTTTTTGTTTCTTCAAAGTTTAAACTTAGAAAATTTGTATAAAAATTTTGATGATGTTTATCCAGATTCTGATCACTAGCATTTATAGCTAATTTTTTTCTCTTTCCAACGCTATCTTTATGTTTGTGCTAGGTCCATAAATAACTTAGAAATATCAAATAAATGCGCGTGTGACCCTGTTTTGAGAAAACGAAGGAAAACTAAATTTATCGATCGCCCATCGATTCTGCTCTCCGATGACAATGTATTGGTAATGAATGTCAATGTAACTCTAACCCTGTGTAAAAAAATATCCTCTATTGCAAAAATTACGGACATAAAAGCACTGATTCATGTATGCATATTTTGGCGCGTAAAGCGCTCTGTATGACAACACTACCAGATATTTAAAGGGCCGCCAGACCGCGCGAGGATTTAAATTTTAAAAAACTAACCTCGCCACGTGACACCCCATTGTATCCCTGGTATGATGAGCCCATAAAGTGAATTTCGAGGAATTAAAAATATTCATCAAAAATACCCCCCCAGACGCTCCCCTTAAATAACACACCAAGATACATATAGTCTTCCACTACTTCAATATTTTCACCTCCAAATTCAAATTTGTAGTTATCAATGTTGGCTCTTCCTCTACTAAACATGACTATTTTTGTTTTGTTGCTGTTAAGTTGTAGTTTCCATTGCTTACAGTACAAATTAAAAGCAGTCCAGGCTTGTTGCATTCCCTCCTCACTATCACACAAAATAACTGTTTCATATGCATACATTAATACCAGGAGTTTTAGGTATGAATTTAAGAAATCATCACCAAAATCTACATAAATACAATTAAATTCAAGCAATTTACTTTCACTATCATTAATTAAAGAGCTACCAGCAATGGTGACAAATTTTATCCCTGCCTTACCCCTACTATTGGCTCAGCATGACACAAGACCTGATGTCATCATACATGTTTCTGATAACATTAAATATTTTCCCATTCACCCTTTCCTTCACCAACTTGTACCACAAACCTTCCCGCCACACCATATCAAAAGCTTTCTTGTAGTCCACAAACAGACAAAAGAGCTTCCTTTTCCTCAAATTGAACAATCAATTATACATTTAAGCAAAAATATATGATCCAGTGTAGAGTACTCATGCCTAAAACCTGCTTGTGTTTCATTAATAATAAACTTTGTATTTGAGTATTCATTGAGTCTCTCGTTAAGTGTTGAGGTAAGCAGCTTCCCCATACAACTAAGCATCCTGAGCGTCACCCTTATTCTTATAAAGTGGCACTGTTGTCCCAACCAGCCGCTCAGATGGCATGACGCCAGTATCAAGTATCTTATTAAACAGCTTAACATATAGGGGAACAAAATATGCTGAGTACTTTTAATGTATTCATTTAATATCATGTCAGATGCTGGGGATTATTATTTTTTTTTAAATATTTCTAGCAACCTCTTCGTTGGTTATAGGGTCATTAAGTAATGGTGAGAGCTCATTATCCATATTATCATGATCATTTAGAGTATTTACTTCATTATTATCAATGTTGTCATCACTCGCTAACTGTCTGAAATGCTCGGAAATTCATTTAATGTAATGGGGATCTGATGGCTCTTTTTCTGACCATTAAGGATTTTCCAGTATTCTTTAGGGTCACCACTTTTGCATTTCCTAAGTTCTTTAATTATGTTTATCTTCTTTTTTTTATTCTTTTAAGATTTGTTTTGTATTTTCTGCTTCCCTCAATCATGCTGTTAAAGTTTACACTATTCCTGTGCAAATGATATCTATGCCTTGCTTTATGGTACTCCTTTCTTGTTTTCCAGCATTGTTTGTCATAACCCCTTACAGTGGCACTGTTGCTCTTTTTGATACATGTTTTTTTCTTATGTTGTGGAAAAGTTGCAAGTGCAGGGTCATTTAATATTTGCTTTAATTCCTGGTTAATATCAGCTATGGATAAATTATTCAACTTAACCATCAACTCATTTACCTTACACTCACTAATATTCCTCACATATACACCCTTTCTCTCAGCATTCCACTTTCCTGGCCTTTCACTTGCTCTTCTTTGTTCTGCCTCCTGGGCACTCATGCTTACAGCGGTACATTACTTGGTCCCATAAATTTCATCCTTACGTATAATCCACAGTGTACATCAGACAATAGCGGATCACCAATACTCTAAAAAACACCACATATTGCATAACTTCAGGTGAACCTAAGAAGTAATCTATAGTTGTAGTGTATGTAGTTGTAGGCTTGCCAATACCACAGTCTTCCTCCATTCTTCCATTAAATATAAACGCTTGATGATTTTTACAAAGTTCAACCAGTTTCCTGCCATAAAAGTTCCTGTCTAGCGTCAGATCTTGGTTTGCCCTGGTCTTAGTTATACCATAATCAGTTACACTTGTGTGGGGTACCTCGGCAGGCACCCGATCATCATCACCAGCACCAGAGGGAACGTAGAGAGAGTATGAGCATTAAAATCACCACAAAGTACACGCATATAGTCATCACTGGTATAAGTTATCAAAAAATTGTCCAACTCATCAAAGTGCTCTTCAGTGCCATATCTTGAGTGTGAGGGGGAATGTAAACACAGCTTATTACCAACTCCTTACCTAAATTTGCACTCCCTCTGTCTACTGTAATTGAGAGTTAGTTCTTATGTGCCTCCACTGAAAGCTAACATTTTTCCTAATGGCTAGAAGTAGACCCCCAGACTGTATGTGTGTGTGTGTGTGTGTGTGTGTGTGTGTGTGTGTGTGTGTGTGTGTGTGTGTGTGTGTGTGTGTGTGTATTTATTTCTTGCAATATGTGTGTGTGTGTTGCAATGTGTGTGTATTTATTCATTTCTTGCAATGTGTGTGTATGAGTGTGTGTGTGTGTGTGTGTGTGTGTGTGTGTGTGTGTGTGTGTGTAATTCACCTCTTGGTCTGTTGCGGGTCTCTCTCGAGACAGCCAGCCGGTTCCCTACGGTGTATGTATTTTTTGCCATGTGTGTATTTATTTATTTCTTGCAATGTTCATGTTTGTGGGTGTGGGTGTGGGTGGGTGTGGGTGTGGGTGGGTGGGTGGGTGGGTGTCTTTTTTGCAAAAATGCAATTTTTGGCAGACGGAATCACGCTCCCCTTGTATCCAGCTCACGCCCCCACAGACAACATAGCTCGTCACAGTTATCACTTATGTGTTCCAGCTCTGTGTTATAATGTGTCAGACATCAGTAACATCAGTGTAAACATCTCAACTGTTGAAAATATGTGTGTTCTCACGCAATAATTAAAATATATTTGATAAAACTGTAAATAAAGGGTAAGTAATGACGTCACGAGCTGGCAATACGTGGCCTGGCTGAGCGCGCGCTGTGATTGGTCCTAATTTCCCGTGGAGACGAGGTGTTCCAGACTTAGCGAATATGCGTCCGGCCCAAGGTAAGGCTCGCTTTAAATGCTAAACTCTTTCCAGCGTTTCAATCTGGCCAGTGGGTGTCGAGGCTTTAAGCTAAAACTAAATTGACTCTCTCTCTCTCTCTCTCTCTCTCTCTCTCTCTCTCTCTCTCTCTCTCTCTCTCTCTCTCTCTCTCTCTCTCTCTCTCTTTCCGAGCAAAAAACGAGTCACAGCCACGTCCCTCCACCCCGCCCGTGTAAATAGACGCCGTGCATCGCAACAAACCCGTAACCGTGATCCCGCAAGTACCACCACCTCTATTACCAAGCCTCAAGATAACTTAAAAATCCTTAGTTTCAATGCGCGTAGCCTAAGAAACAAATTTGATGAACTGAGATGTCCTGCTCTAACAGAAAATTTTGACATAATTGCTATAACCGAAACATTTATCGACACCACAAATATTGATTTAAGTTCCGAATACAACATAGATGGCTACAGACTCTTCAACAAAGATCGTGTAAACCGTAGAGGCGGTGGCGTCGCCCTTTATGTCAAAAGCTATTTGCAACCCACTGACCGGGAAACAGTAACGTTGAACATTTGTGCGTGCGAGTAAACATTGCAAAAGTCAATTTAAATATATCTGTCATCTACAGACCTCCTGGCCAATCACTCGATGACGACCTTGAAATGTACAGCGTCTTAAGGCAGTCACTTAATAACAACGACTCACTGATATTAGGAGACTTTAACCTCCCCCATATCGACTGGGCGACACTGTCAGGTACAGAAGGCGAGTCACATAGAATGATCGAATTTCTAGAAGAAAATTATCTAAGCCAAATGGTTTCTGAGCCAACTCGACAAAATAATATACTCGACCTTGTTATAACGACCCAAGATAACCTACTCAGTAGTGTCACGGTAGGAGAACACCTCGGTTCTTGCGATCATAAATTAGTGCGCGTCGACATTAGAGCTCAATCATCAGTGACTGAAAATAAAGTAAAGGTCCCCAATTTCAAAAGAGCTAACTTCGTAGAAATCAACTATCAGATGACGGCAACGTAGATGAAGCCTGGCTAAGCTTTAAAAATCACTTACTCACTCAGCAGAACACATTCGTCCCCTTGTGCGAGAAGCGAATTAACACTAATAAAAGCCCACCGTGGTTTAATAGCGAAATTAAACAATCAGTCAATGAAAGAAAATTGTTTTACAGGTTAAAGAAAGAACAAAGCACGCCCGAAAACATTAGACTTTATAATGATGCCAGGCGACGAGTAAAAAGACTAGTAGGTCAGGCAAAGCGTAGATATGAAGAAAATATTGCAGCCAACTGTAAAAATAATCCGAAATCTTTCTTCAGTTACATAAACAACAGAAAGGCGATCAAAAGTAGTACTGGACCTTTAACAAACAGCGACGGTGCACTAGTGACTGACAGCCAACACATTGCAAACCTCTTAAACAATTACTTTTCCTCGGTGTTTAATACTAACAGTCTTCCTCTCGCTACCACCAACACCAGTACTATTGTAAATCTCGAGCATGCATTGCCTAATTTTGAAATAACAACCGATGAAGTCCTTAAAGCTCTCCATTCACTTAAAACAAATAAAAGTCCCGGACCCAACAAAGTATATCCTATACTGCTTAAAGAAACAAAGAGCGAAATACTCTCCTCCCTCACTACCGTATTCAATATGTCCTTGCGACAAGGCATCGTCCCTTCGGATTGGAAAAAGGCTAACGTGACACCGATTTTTTAAGAAAGGAGACAAAAAAATACCAGGTAACTACCGACCCATTAGTCTAACTTCAATTTTAGGTAAGCTACTCGAGAGCATAATTAGACAAAATTGTGAGTTACCTCGAAAGCCACTCATTAATTGGGGATTCACAACATGGCTTCCGTAACAAAAGATCCTGCCTGTCAAACCTACTGACCTTTTATAACGATCTCTTCTCAATTTATGACGTAACCAAATCAGTGGACGTAGTCTATCTTGATTTCCAGAAAGCGTTTGATAAAGTCCCACATCATAAATTACTTTATAAATTAAAGCAAATAGGCATTGACGGTCAAGTAAACCAATGGATCGCGAATTGGTTGAGCAACAGACAACAAAGAGTTGTGATTGACGGATTTAGCTCAGAGTGGGCGCCGGTCACTAGTGGCGTCCCTCAGGGCTCGGTTCTTGTCCCAGTGCTCTTCATTATTTACATCAACGACGTGGATGTTGGACTCAATAATCGCATTAGTATATTTGCAGACGACACAAAGATTGGTAACTCGGTTCTCACTGACGAAGACTGGCAAAGCCTCCAAGAGGATTTGCACAAAATTTCAGCTTGGTCGGATAAATGGGAGATGCCCTTTAACATAGACAAGTGCCAGGTCCTTCAAGTTGGAACAAAAAATAAGAAGTTCGATTACGAAATACTCGGCGTTAAACTCACAAGCGTTCAATGCGTTAAGGACCTGGGGATTAAAATCGCGTCAAACCTCAAATTCTCACATCAATGCATCGTGCAGCAAATAAAGCGAACAGAATGTTGGGCTTCATTAAAAGAAACTTTTTATTCAAGAATAAAGATGTAATACTTCCGCTCTACAATAGTTTAGTTAGACCCCACTTGGAATATGCGGTACAGTTTTGGTCTCCCCACCATGCAAAGGACATTGCTAAACTAGGTGTTCAGCGTCGAGCAACAAAAATGATCCCTTCCTTGCGCAACAAATCCTACGAAGAAAGGCTTTCCACCCTTAACATGTTCTCTCTTGAGAAACGTCGCCTCCGAGGAAAACTGATCGAATGTTTTAAAATACTTAATGGTTTCACGAATGTAGACAGAACAAAATTGTTTATGATCGATGACACTTTGCGAACGAAGAGCAATGGCACACAACTCAAATGTAGACAAGTAAATTCAGACTGCACCAAATTTTTCTTCACCAACATTGTAGTGCGAGAATGGAATAAGCTCCCACCATCAGTGGTCCAGTGTAACGCGATTGACCCCTTTAAAAACAAGCTCGACCGTCACTTCCTTCAACTTAATATTAACTAGAGTAGAAAAGCAACGTTTTGGAACCATCTGATTAATGTAAAATCACTTAGGTTTAAGGACAGACCACCTAGTCTGGACCAAGGGGTCTGTGTGGTCTGATTTTCTATGTAAATCTATGTAAATCTCTCTCTCTCTCTCTCTCTCTCTCTCTCTCTCTCTCTCTCTCTCTCTCTCTCTCTCTCTCTCTCTCTCTCTCTCTCTCTCTCTCTCTCTCTCTCTCTCTCTCTCTCTCTCTCTCTGCTCATTTTCCCTTTATTTTCAATTTTCCGAACTTCTCTATAATTTTTTTGCAGGAAAGTTTTCAACAACACCGCCATTCTTGATTATAGTCTTGGGCACAGTGAACCATCACTACCACCACCACCATCACCACGACCCCTTAAACCTCCTTGACCATCACCACCACCACCACCGCCACCGTGACACCGCCCCCACCCCCATCACCACCAACACCACCACCATGATCACCGCCCCTACCCCCCATCACCACCACCACCATGATCACCACCCCTACACCCATCACCACCACCAACATTATGATCACCGCCCCTACCCCCATCACCACCACCACCATGATCACCACCCCTACACCCATCACCACCACCACCAACATAATGAGCACCGTCCCTACCCCATCACCACCACCACCATGATCACCGCCCCTACCCCATCACCACCACCACCATGATCACCACCCCTACACCCATCACCACCACCACCAACATTATGATCACCGCCCCTACCCCCATCACCACCACATCCCCCCCACCACCCCCACCGCCACAACTCAAATCACCATAAACAGATTTTTAATCTCTGTTATTATAGAGAGAGAGAGAGAGAGAGAGAGAGAGAGAGAGAGAGAGCAATATGGTGTGATATATAAAAAGCAATAGTTTGACGTAGTGTTTCAATTTCCCTGCTTCTTCCTCCCCATAACCACCTCCTACACTCTCTCTCTCTCTCTCTCTCTCTCTCTCTCTCTCTCTCTCTCTCTCTCTCTCTCTCTCTCTCTCTCTCTCTCTCTCTCTCTCTCTCTCTCTGCTAGATTGTTATAATTTTTTCTTCATTTCTCTCTTCCACAAACTTCTTACGTTACCATTTCGTCTTTCCTCCTTCTTTATCCGTCTTTCCTCATCTTCCCTCCTTCACTATTACCCCCTTAAGTTCTCCGTCTTTTCCTCCTCTTTTCTCCATTATCATTATCTCCTTAAGTTTACTCGCCTTATTTTTTTTAACTGCATGATGTGACTTGTGGCTGCTTCTTAACACACACCCACACCCACACACACACACACATACACACACGCCAAAAGCCTGGTCTGGGTACGCATGGCACGTCTTCCTCTAAGCCCATCACCATATATCTTCCCCAGCTTCGAATTTATGCAGCCTCCTTGAAAGTTTGGATCGTCTGTTCACTCACCACTCGACTACCGATATGTCTGATCCATTCATCCACTACCCGGTAGGTATGTCAAGTCATGGCTGTTCTCTTCTTTTTTTTGCCGCAAGGAAGGCAGCTCAAGGGCAAGAAACAGAAAGCAGCAACAAAATAAGCCGGATAGACGCTGCTCCGAACAAATGAAAATAGAACGAGAGGCCGGAAGAGGTCAGTTGCAGGGGATGAGGTGACTTGATGCTTTCCATGCGTCAATCAGCGATAAATAATTCCACCCTACCCGTTATTACAAACCCCATACTGCACTCACTTTAACAGCCTTATTGCAGTCAACTTTGTTAAATCCCTTCATTTACTTCAGTCACTCTACACTCTACACCTTTATCTTTTCTAAACACTGGAAATTCATGGCAGGAAGGAAGGAGGGAGGAGGAGGAGGGAGAGAGAGAGAACGGAGGATGAGGAGGAAGGGATCGAAGGAAGGGAGGGAGGCAAGGAAAGGAGGCAGAAGGGTACAGTCTTTTATGTGTTTCAGCCCATCACTGCGGGGCATATTTCTCAGCTCATGAATACCTTTGTATTATTCTCTGCACTGAGTCTAATGTGTCCATGTCCATTATATAAGTATGGAATAATAGCAACATTGTGTAATCAAGGTGCGGCTTCGTAATGAAAAATAAAGATTGAGGGAACTTCCAACACTTCCATTATTAATGTTTTTTTGCAAATATACCATAAACGGTATTCGTTCGTTTGGTCTGTCTATCAGTTTGTCAGCCTGTCTATATATTTACTTGTATATATTTATCTATCTATCAGTCTGTCTACTTATCATATGGTCAGCGTGCATGGCTACGACTCTGCAGGCCCGGGTTCGAATCCGGCCTTGGCAGTCGGCGTGCAGCTCACCCAGATGTTCATCCTCCCTCTCGGGTTGGTCGATAAATGGGTACCTGGGAACACTTGGGGAAGGCAAACTGAGGCAAGTCCGGATTTCACACTATGCCGTGTCCCGGGGTAATTGGCTCTTACCCACCACAGGCTCAAAGGGACAACGATTTGGAGATGAGACGCGCAGCCACGCGCAGCAATATCGAATGCACTCACCTTTACCTTTATCTGTCTGCCTAGCTATCTTTCTGTTTATCTATCTATCTATCTATCTATGTATTTACCTATCTGTTTATCTGTTTACTTATATATACGAATACGTGTCTACATTTCTCTATTTCCATTTCTCTGTCTCTATATTTCAGTCCCGCACCAAGCAGCCTCTTCTTTTCATGTTCAGGTCTCTCGCCCGTGGGCACCGCCGCAAGGTAATGTTTCTGGGAGTGTCTGTAATAAGACCTGGAACGAGGGCGGAAGAGCTCTCGCGAGAAAATAAAAGACGCAATGGAAGACAGACTTGGAGGTTAATAACTGTCTCGTCTGTCTCTGAAGAAGTTATTAAGTTTGGAAAGACGGATAAAAAAGGGAAAACAAAAACGGTTACCAAGAAAGAAATCTTGGTCGTGGTGATGAGTCTTATGGAAGGATGATGGATGCTATGGAGCTATTGTTGTAGGTCTGGTAGTAGTAGTAGTGGTGTCTGTGGTACTGGTGGTGGTGGTGGTGGTGGTGGTGGTGATGATTGAAGTGGTGGTGGTGGTAAAGAAGGACAAGCAGAATTATCTTTAGAGGAGAAGCTCGGAGAGAGAGAGAGAGAGAGAGAGAGAGAGAGGAAGTACTATATCAAAGTGTTCCTTTCTATATATCACACTTTACTGCCTGTGTTCTCTCTCTCTCTCTCTCTCTCTCTCTCTCTCTCTCTCTCTCTCTCTCTCTCTCTCTCTCTCTCTCTCTCTCTCTCGAATTTCTAGAGAAAATTATCTAAGCCAAATGGTTTCTGAACCAACTCGACAAAATAACATACTTGACCTTGTTATAGCGACCCAAGATAACCTAGTCAGTAATGTCACGGTAGGAGAACACCTCGGTTCCTGCGATCATAAACTAGTGCGCGTTGACATTAGAGCTCAAACATCGGTGACTGAAAATAAAGTTAAGGTGCCCAATTTCAAAAGAGCCAACTTCGTAGAAATCCGACGAAAACTAATAGATATGCAACTATCAGATGACGGCAATGCAGAGGACGCCTGGCTAAACTTTAAAAATCACTTACTCACTCAGCAGGACACATTTGTCCCCTTGTGCGAGAAGCGAATTAACACTAATAAAAGTCCACCTTGGTTTAATAGCGAAATTAAACACTCAGTCAAGGAGAAAATTGTCTTACAGGTTAAAGAAAGACCAAAGCACGCCCGAAAACATTAGACTTTACAGTGATGCAAGGCGACGAGTAAAAAGATTAGTGCATCAGGCAAAGCGTAGATATGAAGAAAATATTGCAGCCAACTGTAAAAATAATCCGAAATCCTTCTTCAGTTACATAAACAACAGAAAGGCGATCAGAAGTGGAATTGGACCTTTAACAAACAGCGACGGTGCACTAGTGACTGACAGCCAACACGTTGCAAACCTATTAAATAATTACTTTTCCTCGGTGTTTAATAATAACAGTCCTCCCACCACCACCACCAACACCAGTACTAATGTAAATCCCGAGCATGCATTGTCTAACTTTGAAATAAAGCCCGATGAAGTCCTTAAAGCCCTCAAATCACTTAAAACAAATAAAAGTCCTGGACCTGATAAAGTATATCCAACCCTGCTGAAAGAAACAAAGTGCGAAATACTCTCCTCCCTCACAACCGTATTCAATATGTCCTTGCGACAAGGCATTGTCCCTTCAGATTGGAAAAAGGCTAACGTGACACCGATTTTTAAGAAAGGAGACAAAAAAGTACCAGGTAATTACAGGCCCATTAGTCTAACTTCGGTTGTAGGTAAGCTACTTGAGGGCATAATTAGAGACAAAATTGTGAGTTACCTTGAAAGCCACTCATTAATTGGGGACTCACAACATGGCTTCCGAAACAAAAGATCCTGCCTATCAAATCTATTAACCTTTTATAACGACCTCTTCACTGTTTATGACGTAACCAAATCACTGGACGTAGTCTATCTTGATTTCCAGAAAGCGTTTGATAAAGTCCCGCATCATAAATTACTTTACAAATTAAAGCAAATAGGTATTGACGGTCAGGTAAACCAATGGATAGCGAATTGGTTGAGCAACAGACAACAAAGAGTAGTGATTGACGGATTTAACTCAGAGTGGGCGCCGGTCACTAGTGGCGTCCCTCAGGGCTCGGTTCTTGGCCCAGTGCTCTTCATTATTTACATCAACGACGTGGATGTTGGACTCAATAACCGAATTAGTAAATTTGCAGACGACACAAAGATTGGTAACTCGGTTCTCACTGACGAAGACAGGCAAAGCCTCCAAGAGGATTTGCACAAAATTTCAGCTTGGTCGGATAGATGGGAGATGCCCTTTAACGTAGACAAGTGCCAGGTCCTTCAAATTGGAACGAGGAATAAGAAGTTTGATTACGAAATGCGCGGCGTTAAACTCAAAAGCGTTCAATGCGTCAAAGACTTGGGGGTCAAAATAGCGTCAAACCTCAAATTCTCACATCAATGCATCGATGCAGCAAATAAAGCGAACAGAATGTTGGGCTTCATTAAAATAAACTTTTTATTTAAGAATAAAGATGTAATACTCCCGCTCTACAACAGTTTAGTCAGACCCCACTTGGAATATGCGGTACAGTTTTGGTCTCCCCACCATGCAAAGGATATTGCTAAATTAGAAGGTGTTCAGCGTCGGGCAACGAAAATTATCCCTTCCTTGCGCAACAAATCCTACGAAGAAAGACTTTCTACCCTTAACATGTTCTCTCTTGAGAAACGTCGCCTCCGAGGAAAACTGATCGAATGTTTTAAAATACTTAATGGTTTCACGAATGTAGACAGATCAACATTGTTTATGATCGATGACACTTTGCGCACGAGGAACAATGGCGTAAAACTCAGATGTAGACAAGTAAATTCAGACTGCACCAAATTTTTCTTCACCAACGTTGTAGTGCGAGAATGGAATAAGCTCCCATCATCAGTGGTCCAGTGTAACACGATTGACTCCTTCAAAAATAAGCTCGACCGTCACTTCCTTCAACTTAATATCAACTAGAGTAGAAATGCAACGTTTTGGAGTCTTCTGATTAATGTAAAATCACTTAGGTTTAAGGACAGACCACCAAGTCTGGACCATGGGGTCTGTGTGGTCTGATTTTCTATGTAAATCTATGTAAATCTCTCATTCTCTCTCAAACACACACACACACACACACACACACACACACACACACACACACACACATGTCTGCGGTAGTGGTCTGGCGTTGATAAATTGAGGCCAAGTATTGAAAGTGCCACAGCCATGATCGGTCTTAATTGAGTGTGGAAGATAACTGAACCTGGTGGGGGAGGGGAGGAGTGGTGGTGGTGGTGGTGGCAGGGAGTGACAAACCGAAGTATAGTGTATTTGGTGGTGATGGTGGCGGGTAAGCAATTTGTGGTGTTAGTGCGGGTAGTGAAGTGACCTCGTTTGTGTAGCAGGGAATGAAATAATAAAGATGCAGGACCGACAGACAGAAGGACAGGTATGCAAGCAGGCAGACGGGCAGACAGGCAGACACAGACAGGTAGACCCATACAATACAATCCCATACAATCTCAGTTCTTCCTTCTTATCCCCGTGTTTTATTTATATTGTCTCTCTTTTACCTTACTCCTTTACTCCTTTCTCAGCATTATTTTCTTTTATTTCCCTTTACTCACAATTTCAGTTTTTTGCTACACAGACAGAAGCATACAAAAAAACAGACACACATAATCATCAAACTCTTCTATACCACTCCTCTGTACTCTTTTCAGGAGCAGTAAGTAGCGGCCTTTTTTTTCATTATTATTTTCTTTTTTTCACGCCCCCGAACTGTTTCCTCTTCTGTAGAAAAAGAAAAAAAAAACAGACACACAGGAAACATAGAGAAAGAAAAGCAGATTTTTTTTTTTTTTTAAGTTATCGGTGTGTATTTTAACGTTACCATGTTCCCCAAGTAATAATTCTTTGTAGCTTCGGCCTCCCCTCCTGCCCTCCCTGATGAGCCTGAGAGGAACTATATAACGCCTGCGAACACACTCATGCGGCAAACGTAATCCTGAATCAGTGCCGTGAAAGAGTAAAAGTTAAAAGAAATCAGAAAAATAAAGTAAAAGAAATACAGTTAGTGTATCGTGAAGTTGACTCCTCAAAATTATGAAGGAATGACTCTTATGGGGATTAATATTTTTGAGGACTTTCTTTCTGGTTTAACTCAATTATCTTGCAATGTTAGGCGCCGGCCATCTTTACTCCCTCTTTTCTCTTCAAAAAATCCATTATTCCTCTCTCTCTCTCTCTCTCTCTCTCTCTCTCTCTCTCTCTCTCTCTCTCTCTCTCTCTCTCTCTCTCTCTCTCTCTCTCTCTCTCTCTCTCTCTCTCTCTCTCTCTCTCTCTCTCTCTCTCTCTCTCTCTATTTTCTTTTCTCCTTCTTTGCTTGACTTCTTTTCTTTCCTCTCCTTCACTGACAATCTAAATTCTTCGCTATTATTTCACATGTTTTCTTCCTATTCTCCCCCTCTCTCTTTTACATAACTCCTCTTTTCCCTTCCTGACCTTCTTTTCTTCCCTCCCTCCCTTCCTCTCCCTCTCTCCCTCGTATCCTTCCTTTACGCGGCACCGCTCCATCATCCGTCGAGAGCGCTACACAAACCTTCCATTCAGAACAGCGCCAATGTCCTTGTTTGTCGGTGCCGCCCGCAGTCATCGTGTCTTTGCGGCAATGGTCCTCTTCCCTTCCCTCTACTGCTGTATCCACCCCACTACCCAGCCTCACACAGTTACCCCGCCCCCAGCCTCATCTGCATGCTCTTTCACTTGCTAATCCTTTCCCTAACCTAATCTAACCTAAACCAAACTTATCTAATCTAACGCAAAGCCTGTTCCTCCATCCATCCATCCTTCAGCATCATTCATTTATCCATTAGCTACCACACGCTCCATCTACACGCCCCTTGACCGACCCCATTCAAAGCGTCACATACCACCACCTCTCCCCCTGGCAAACACACACACACACACACACACACACACACACACACACACACACACACACACAGTTTATTGACAGAAAATGCAAATACAACGTCATACCAGAAAAAAATCGGTATACTTGTAATTTGTCCAAAACAATATTAAAGTTATTTTTTTTTTTTTACGCGCTGAGGGTAATTCATATATCGTCTAAGTTTCTATACAAAGGGGCAACAATGTGGAGAGGTGAGGCGAAGGACAACGAGAAGAAATCATTGCCCACTAACAGACTGCAAACAAGATGACTCAATACGGTTTTCACTACTGTATTATTATTATTATTAGTAGTAGTAGTAGTAGTAGTAGTAGTAGTAGTAGTAGTAGTAGTAGTAGTAGTATCGTCAACATCGTCATCACAGGCAGCCTCGTTTTTACCATTATCATTCTGGCGGACATTTCCACACTAAGACTCTTGACATTTTCCACCATCCGCCCCCTCCTCCCCCCTCCCCCCTAAAAAAAGGGCTCACCGGCGTTAGGTACGGAGACCCATTAATCATTTCGATAACAAAAATAAAATAAAATACACCGCCAGCACTATAACACGGAAGGACAATAATGAACAGCCTCGCCATACTCACAGCTAGATCAATCACTCCAACAACAACAACAACAACAACAACAACAACAACAGCAAAAACAACAAGGGAAATAAAAAAAGAGAGAAAAAAACATCTAACAAACGCACACGATATATATAACACCCGAACACAGTAAAGGATAGCTTCATCATACTCACAACTGGATCAATAACTCCTATATCACTTCAAAACACAAGAACAGGAACAACAAGGTCAAAGACAATCAAAAACAATGGGAAAAAATCAAACATCTGTAACGAACGCGCATTTTTTTCTCCTCCTCCTCCTCTTTCTCCGTTCCCCCTCGTTATCCTCGCTGCTTCTCCGTTCACCTCCCATTCCCTTGGCGTCGTTCCCTTCACCGCGCCATTATTATTTTGCTTCAGAAAACGGCGCCCTTTCAACCCCAGGTGGAGCCGCTCTAAGGGTTTTTTCGGCCCAATTTCCCGGCTATTTAAAGCGAAAATAAATTGGCTGGGTCTTATTTTCGCTCTTGCTCTCTCCTCTCGTCCCTGCTTCTCTCTCTCTCTCTCTCTCTCTCTCTCTCTCTCTCTCTCTCTCTCTCTCTCTCTCTCTCTCTCTCTCTCTCTCTCTCTAACCTAAACCAAACATACCTAACCTAACGCAAGCCTGTTCCTCCATCCCATCCATCCTTCAGCATCATTCATTTATCCATTAGCTACCACACGCTCCATCTACACGCCCCTTGACCGACCCCATTCAAAGTGTCACATACCACCACCTCTCCCCCTGGCACACACACACACACACACACACACACACACACACACACACACACACACACACACACACAGTTTATTGACAGAAAATGCAAATACAACGTCATACCAGAAAAAAATCGGTATACTTGTAATTTGTCCAAAACAATATTAAAGTTATTTTTTTTTTTTTACGCGCTGAGGGTAATTCATATATCGTCTAAGTTTATATTCAAAGGGGCAACAATGTGGAGAGGTGAGGCGAAGGACAACGAGAAGAAATCATTGCCCACTAACAGACTGCAAACAAGATGACTCAATACGGTTTTCACTACTGTATTATTATTATTATTATTAGTAGTAGTAGTAGTAGTAGTAGTAGTAGTAGTAGTAGTAGTAGTAGTATCGTCAACATCGTCATCACAGGCAGCCTCGTTTTTACCATTATCATTCTGGCGGACATTTCCACACTAAGACTCTTGACATTTTCCACCATCCGCCCCCTCCTCCCCCCTCCCCCCTAAAAAAAGGGCTCACCGGCGTTAGGTACGGAGACCCATTAATCATTTCGATAACAAAAATAAAATAAAATACACCGCCAGCACTATAACACGGAAGGACAATAATGAACAGCCTCGCCATACTCACAGCTAGATCAATCACTCCAACAACAACAACAACAACAACAACAACAACAACAACAACAACAGCAAAAACAACAAGGGAAATAAAAAAAGAGAGAAAAAAACATCTAACAAACGCACACGATATATATAACACCGAACACAGTAAAGGATAGCTTCATCATACTCACAACTGGATCAATAACTCCTATATCACTTCAAAACACAAGAACAGGAACAACAAGGTCAAAGACAATCAAAAACAATGGGAAAAAATCAAACATCTGTAACGAACGCGCATTTTTTTCTCCTCCTCCTCCTCTTTCTCCGTTCCCCCTCGTTATCCTCGCTGCTTCTCCGTTCACCTCCCGTTTCCCTTGGCGTCGTTCCCTTCACCGCGCCATTATTATATTTTGCTTCAGAAAACGGCGCCCTTTCAACCCCAGGTGGAGCCGCTCTAAGGGTTTTTTCGGCCCAATTTCAAGCCGGCTATTTAAAGCGAAAAGTAAATTGGCTGGGTCTTATTTTCGCTCTTGCTCTCTCCCTCTCGTCCCTGCTTCTCTCTCTCTCTCTCTCTCTCTCTCTCTCTCTCTCTCTCTCTCTCTCTCTCTCTCTCTCTCTCTCTCTCTCTCTCTCTCTGGCCCAGTGCTCTTCATTATTTACATCAACGACGTGGATGTTGGACTCAATAACCGCATTAGTAAATTTGCAGACGACACAAAGATTGGTAACTCGGTTCTCACTGACGAAGACAGGCAAAGCCTCCAAGAGGATTTGCACAAAATTTCAGCTTGGTCGGATAGATGGGAGATGCCCTTTAACGTAGACAAGTGCCAGGTCCTTCAAGTTGGAACGAGGAATAAGAAGTTCGAATACGAAATGCGCGGCGTTAAACTCAAAAGCGTTCAATGCGTCAAAGACTTGGGGGTCAAAATCGCGTCAAACCTCAAATTCTCACAGCAATGCATCGATGCAGCAAATAAAGCGAACAGAATGTTGGGCTTCATTAAAAGAAACTTTGTATTCAAGAATATAGATGTAATACTCCCGCTCTACAACAGTTTAGTCAGACCCCACTTGGAATATGCGGTACAGTTTTGGTCTCCCCACCATGCAAAGGATATTGCTAAATTAGAAGGTGTTCAGCGTCGGGCAACGAAAATGATCCCTTCCTTGCGCAACAAATCCTACGAAGAAAGGCTTTCTACCCTTAACATGTTCTCTCTTGAGAAACGTCGCCTCCGAGGAAAACTGATCGAATGTTTTAAAATACTTAATGGTTTCACGAATGTAGACAGATCAACATTGTTTATGATCGATGACACTTTGCGCACGAGGAACAATGGCATAAAACTCAGATGTAGACAAGTAAATTCAGACTGCACCAAATTTTTCTTCACCAACGTTGTAGTGCGAGAATGGAATAAGCTTCCACCGTCAGTGGCCCAGTGTAACACGATTGACTCCTTCAAAAATAAGCTCGACCGTCACTTCCTTCAACTTAATATCAACTAGAGTAGAAATGCAACGTTTTGGAGTCTTCTGATTAATGTAAAATCACTTAGGTTTAAGGACAGACCACCAAGTCTGGACCATGGGGTCTGTGTGGTCTGATTTTCTATGTAAATCTATGTAAATCTCTCTCTCTCTCTCTCTCTCTCTCTCTCTCTCTCTCTCTCTCTCTCTCTCTCTCTCTCTCTCTCTCTCTCTCTCTCTCTCTCTCTCTCTCTCTCTCTATCTATCTATTCCCTTTTATCCATTCGTTATTCTCTTTCTGCCTATCTGTCTATCTATCTATCATCTATCTATATATCTATCTCTTCGGAAACTTGATTGAAAAGCTATTACGAAGTAATAAACCACAATCAAGTTCACCCTCTTCACCAGCCTCCATCACACGCCTTGCCACACTTCGCGCTCATTGAACTAAGGATCGACATGATTTCCGCGACACCCTTTGTTCAGTCTTCTTCACGCGCGGAGATTGGGTGTCAGCAGAGGATCGAGTCTCGGTGAAGCTCTTCCGCCAAAGTCTTTCTGGCTTTGAGAGATGATTTAGTGAGTGTTCACGACCCTCCCTTGGAAGGAATATTTGCCTGACAGGGGAGACTGCGAGCGTTGGTTGCCTTCAGTCACACGAATGTTTCACCACCAAAAGGTTTCAAGTGTTAATCTCGAGTCGGAAATTCTACTTCAAGCTGAGAGAGTGATCCGATTACTGCTGTCGGTAACTTTTATATTATTTTCTCTTTTGAAGTTGCGATCGTGTTCCCGCTCCGCCGTGACGTTCATGTTGACACAGGAATTTGCAAGTTTTCTTTTTCTCCTTAGTTAAGCATTATTTCCTTTTTAAAACGAAATGAACTTAAGAAATAAAAGATATAATGACATAACATACCCACTTTCTAGGTCTTGAAAAAAGAAAATCAACACTAGCACCACCACCACCACCACCACCATCACCACCACCACCGACTCTGGCATCATCCCATTGTTAGTGTTGCAATCACGCGTACAGAAAATACAAGTGCAATGTCGTAATGGGGAAAAGGAGGCGACGTGTCGGCGAAGTTACTGCCGGACTAATCAGCGACACCAACGACAGCACACGCACAAAAAGGCAAACAAACAAACAAGCAAACATACAAACAAGAAAACAAACACAAGGTAAGCGAGTGTTGCATAAGATATTTTATTTATATCTAACTCCCTTTTATAGCATTGGTTTTTTTATTGCAAGATATCTTTTTATGATCCATATCACAGGTGTACGTACGGGTGGCATACCTTTCCGGTGATTCCATTCAAAGAAAACTGAGCACATGATTGATATCAGCTGACCTGTTCAATATGTCATGTGAATATCTCGTGTGTTATAAAGTTCACTATACAAACATAACAAACGATTACCTATTTTTCCGGGTTTTTTTAAGGTTTGTTTATTATCATCTACATGTCACTACCTCATCAACCTTTTGCGTGGTCTTCATATATCTGCCTTTCATCTAGCTACAACCTACCCTTTCCCTTCCCACCTTGTCTGTTTTCCACCCAGGAGCACCACCTTCACTACCACCACCACCAACACCACCACCAACACCACCTCTCCTTGCCCCTCATCAAGAGCAACACGAGCGGCGGCCACAGAACTATCGAGGCACGAGGAAGCAGACCACGCCGTTGGTAAAGCTTACTGATGCATCCATTCTCGAGCTCACCGGCGTCAGCAAGAAACTGAACATCCCCGCGAGGGTTTACAGCGTGTAGCAGCGCACGTTGGTTTCAGGCTCAGGGCAGACAACTTCAGGAAACAGTCTGCTGATATTACTCTTTTCCTGATGCATCAAGATCCAAAGTATTTATTTTATAATTAAATACAGTTTCGATCTATTTATATAAAAGTAACTGATATTTCTAAGCATAAATTATTATTTATTTCTACAAAGAGAACGGCCAGCCGATTATATGTAAATATTTGTTTTCTTTTGAAGAGGCCGATACGGAAAGATAAGGCGTACGACACAACCACATGTCAATTGGCAATATTACGCCTTTGTTGTTGAACGCTATAAATATATGAATAACATGAATAACATTACCCAGCATAAGCGTTAGAATAAAAAATAAATAAATCAACCACAGCCCACAGCGCTGAGATAACAAAGAGGAGCGATGAGCCGGCGTGACCAGACTAACACCGGCGTGGCCGAGAAGGTGCGGGCAGGCAGGTGTAGCAAACAATAAAACTCCCCTCCCTTCCCTGGTCTTCCTTTCTGCCACCACAGTGCTCCAAAGTGATATGGATTCCCAGTGGCAGAGAAGGAGGGCGAGGCAATGAACGTAAGATGAGCGAGCGAGTGTGTGTGTGTGTGTGTGTGTGTGTGTGTGTGTGTGTGTGTGTGTGTGTGTGTGTGTGTGTGTGTGTGTGTGTGTGTGTGTGTGTGTGTGTGTGTGTGTGTGTGTGTGCGCTCTACAACTCTTACATCCACACACGCTCACGCTTTAATAAACAAACATGGTCGTGAACAGTTGAGTCTTTTCCACCTTTTGGCAAACTTCACACTGACCAACATACGTGTGCAGGATTGTTTGTGTGTGTATATATATATATATATATATATATATATATATATATATATATATATATATATATATATATATATATATATATATATATATATATATATATATATATATATATATATATATATATATATATATATATATATATATATATATATATATATATATATATATATATATATATATATATATATATATATATATATATATATATATATATATATATATATATATATATATATGGCTGAGTCGTCAAAGTAACGGCACCGTGTTCAGGAGGACGCGAGTTCAATCCCCGCCCGGTGCCACCAAGCTGGGATTTTTCAGCCGCCGCCGAGTGGCTTAAAACTACCCACATGCTGTCCAGAAGACCACCTATCAACCCGGACTTTAGATTCTAGGATCAAAGATGAGCTCTGGGAGGGCAGCATGAGCCAATGCAAGATGGCGCCACTATAAACACTCGCCTGCGCCAGAACGGGCTGGACCGACCATCAGGACCCACCGGAAAGAAGCCTTGGACCGACCAACACGATCCACCTGGAAGAAGCCTACCGGCGCAATAGGCCGCAATGTATAAAAAAAAAAATATATATATATATATATATATATATATATATATATATATATATATATATATATATATATATATATATATATATATATATATATGTGTGTGTGTGTGCGTGTGTGTGTGTGTGTATTTATGTATGTAGGATGAATGACTGAATGACTGAATGCATGTACGTATAGATGTATGGATATTATGTATGTAGGAAGGTAAGCAATGAAGCCCTCTCGCATGAATGGAAACAAGTGTGACGGACAAAGGTGAGGCGGGAAAAGTGCCGCCCATCCTACACATCACGCTAAATGATTGAGGGATTGGGATGTTTCGTCATGACGCCGCAACTACCATGGTCATAATGGCGCCAAGTGAACTGTACAAAAGGGCTGACTAAAGTAAAATCTATAAATGTGTCTAAAAAGTTCATAAATTAAAATGGGTGATAAAATGTGCAATACTGGGCTACACTAACCCATCATGCCAAGGTAAGGTGGCGTGAGAGCACTCTATTCTATTTAGGAGCAGTAAGTAGCAGGCTTTTTTTTCATTATTGTTTTCTCTTTTTTTACGCCCTTGCATTGTCTCCTCTGCTGTAAAAAAAAAAAGTGAGACAGACTAAGGCAAACAGGACAGGGATCGGCAGGGTAATCTTAAATTCGACGCTCCACAAGCAGGATGAGGCAGGGGAGACAGTGTGAGGCGGTGTGAGACAGACTGACACGAAGGCAAACTAAACAGGGTTGGGCAGATTAATCTAGAATTCGACGTGCCACACACAAGCAGGGGGAGACAGGGAAGGTAACGTGCGTCCTACAAGTCAGGGTGTTTACCAAAGCATGCATTGGGACGGCAGGGCGAGACACAAGGGGGCGTGGAGCCTTGGCGTGAGGGTGTGAGCCGAGCCACGCCTGTCCACACACAACGATTTCACGGCTCGCTGGAGGGTGTTGGAGGCAGCCACGACAGCTTTTATGACGGTTTTCCTACTCTTCACAATCGTTTTTTTTTATGTGTGTTGTAAAATATAAAAAGATTCTTGAATAGGTCATCGTCCCGGACACTTCTTTCGCCTGCATGCACCACAAGTATCAGGCTGGCAGATCTGGGCCTCAGCATCAGGCACGAATAGGTTATAGTTTATTCTAGTCCTTCATCCCCAGTGCCTCTTCTTGGCCTGCCTCCGAACCCTGGACACGAGCTTCACAAACACGCACCACAAGTGTTACCGGCTCCTGGCACCAGTTCAGTGCTCGTTGGCGAGTCACCGGCGCCGAAAATATATTCGAATAAATAAATACTGAATGGCTGAATTCCTAAAGCTTTTGTTTTCCGGTCCAGTCATTGGAACGCACGCTAATTATTTCGGTAATGGTTCCCTCTGGAAGGGGAACGATTTTTGTTCAAACAATGGATGATGCATAAAACGTTTGTTGAGCCGAAGAGTTAAGAGAGCCTGGCAGGACGCCACCATGATATTGATTCATAATTATAATGAAGCGACGTGAAAGACTTCAACAATCAAGGATCATTAAATATTTTCTAAGACAATCACAAATAGATTAAGTCCAACCCTAAGCCAGCTATTAGTATGTAATAGCCTTTCTATATGATCACTCAAAGATGTATCAGCATTTTCAGTGCTAAGTATGAAATTCCTCATCTTATCTTCCCCTGTTAGCCTTTCAGTGCACCGCATACTCCCTTATATGACACTTAAATATGCGTATTCCACTGCTGTTGAGGTCACGGTCAAAGAGTCATAGTGTCTGTGTGTGTGTGTGTGTGTGTGTGTGTGTGTGTGTGTGTGTGTGTTTAGAGGGCCTCCATCCGGAAGGGAGTTACGATGGGAACAATTGGTTATATTGTTCGCATTGCAATTCATCGGCCCCTGCCGGAACGCCGATGACTGTGGCACTCAACCATATATTTTAATATACCAGGTCAACGGTGTGTGACATTCCGCCTCTTAACAGCTCTCACCAAAACTAAAAACTTAGCCATTCGCTGTTTTTTCTTCCTTATTAGTGGTATTCTGAACCTTCGTCCCTATCGCTGCCCTCTTCCTTTGTTGCACGTCTGCGACTGTACGGACGGGGCGTGCCTGCGCCCCTTTGCTGGTTCAGGCCACAGCCATTCAGACGGGGCGTGACCGCAGCCCGTCTTTGTGCATGGACGCCGCCGGCTTGAAGGGGCGTGTTTGCTGCCCGTTGCTCCGTCAGGCCGCCGCCGCCGGGAGGGAGGGTGACCGCCGCCCCTCCCTGCGTCTGGCCGCCTTGCAGCGCCTCCAGCAGCGCCTCCAGCATGTGGATCAGCGCCTGGAGGGTCGGGCGCTCGCCGGGCCCCGGCCTGATTACGGCGTTCACCCAGGCCCTGATGGGGGAGAGGCACGGGGCACTACTGAGGCCTCCGTGCATGGCCAGCGCGTGGCGAATGATGCTGGCCAGATCGTATGTGTCTATGTCCCTGATCCACGGGGGGACGTCCAGAGGCAGCCTCGGCACAAGCCATGACGTGAAGGGCTCCGGCTCCTCATTCCTATTTATCTGCCTCATGTCCGGTCGCTCGGCCACGCCCAAGTCTATCACGGTGGCCTCTGGGCCTTGACTGCCGTTGCGCACACACAAGTTATCGCCCTTAATGTCGTTGTGGGCGTAGCCTTCCCTGGCCAGTTCCTGCAGCGTGCGGGCGACTTGCAGCACGACGCTCAGCAGGTCTGGCAGCGAGGGGTCTGTTGCGAAATATCTCTCAACAGTCAGCCCAGCGTAGCGAGTTACTAGCCAACGCCTCCTGACGCAGGCGCCGACCAGTCGCTGTACCCCGGCCACCACCTGCAGCCTCTGCAGGATGGACGCCTCCTTCACGAGGTCCCCCACGCTGCCACTGTAGTAGGTCTTGATGACCAGTTCCTCACCGCTGTGAGGGTCCCACACCTTGCAGCAGGAGCCGAAGGCCCCGGCGCCCAGAGTCTCGTGCGCTTTGCTGCTCAGCAGGGCTTCCTGTCGCTCGTCGAGGAGAGGGACGCCTGCCTCCTGAAGGAGACTCACGGCGTGCCTCTCTTCAGCGGAGAACTGTTGCTGCTTTTCTCCAGCGGGCCTCCGCCTGTCAGGTAGCTTCCAGTAGTCTTTTGATTCTTCCTTTCCTTTGTTCCCTGAAGGCCCCTGCCGCTGTTTCTTAGCGGGCCACGACGAGCACTCGGCGTCTGGTGCCGGTCTCTTGGTGACTTCCCTTGTCTTGTCGTCTCCTTGCTGTCCGGGGACGCCCACTTGGTGCTCGGCGTCTGGTGCCGGTCTCTTGGTGACTTCCCTCGTCTTGTCGTCTCCTTGCTGTCCGGGGACGCTCACTTGGTGCTCGGCGTCTGGTGCCGGTCTCTTGGTGACTTCCCTCGTCTTGTCGTCCCCTTGCTGTCCGAGGACGCTTACTTGGTGCTCGGCGTCTGGTGCCGGTCTCTTGGTGACTTCCCTCGTCTTGTCGTCCCCTTGCTGTCCGAGGACGCTTACTTGGTGCTCGGCGTCTGGTGCCGGTCTCTTGGTGACTTCCCTTGTCTTGTCGTCTCCTTGCTGTCCGAGGACGCTTACTTGGTGCTCGGCGTCTGGTGCCGGTCTCTTGGTGACTTCCCTCGTCTTGTCGTCCCTTGCTGTCCGAGGACGCTTACTTGGTGCTCGGCGTCTGGTGCCGGTCTCTTGGTGACTTCCCTCGTCTTGTCGTCCCCTTGCTGTCCGAGGACGCTTACTTGGTGCTCGGCGTCTGGTGCCGGTCTCTTGGTGACTTCCCTTCTCTTGTCGTCCCCTTGTTGTCCGGGAACGCTCACCTGGTGCTCGGCGGCGCTGCGGCCAACGGAGCACAAGCTTTTCTTCACTACGTCAGGAGACGTCTTCTCCTCCTCCTCCATCCAGAGGGACTTCCTCTTGGCAGGTTTGTATTTCTCGGGGCCAGAGTAAGTGTGGGCAACGCAGCCGTCACTCACACACTTCCTTTTCTTCACTACGGCAGGAGACGTTGTCTCCTCCCCCAGGCAAAAGGACTTCTTCTTGGCGGGCTTGTTCTTCTCGGTGCTTGAGGTGCGGCCGGAGGCCGAGGTGGGTGATAACTCTTCTTCACGGTCTGGTCGATCCATCACGTAAGCTGTGTACAGTAACAGGGCTCTCACAGACCCTACACCTCAGTTTGGTGGAGATATTTTGGGGAAATTTTGGGAGAATGGAGTTGGCAGAGTTCGGAAAGTAGTCTAGAGCTAGTGGATTCCACACCGCCTTTTCTCTTTATATCGCATCCAATAATGAACAGATAAATAAACATGTTAACAATGTGCAAAAAAACTTTACACACACACACACACACACACACACACACACACACACACACACACACACACACACACACACACACACACACACACACACACACACACACACACACACACACACACACACACACACACACACACACACACACACACACACACACACACACACACACACACACACACATATTCTCTTTCTCCTCCTCTTCCTCCTCCTGCTCCCCCTCCACTACCTCTTCCTTCTCGACGCACTCTCCCATACCCTCCATTCCTTGCCACCAAACCCAAACACTCTCTCCCGTCCCACCCTGCTAACTCCACTCCTCTCCTCTACAACCCCATATCCTTCCCTGCTACACCTCCCCAGCCGCCCCTACCGAGCCGACCTTCCTTGCACCACACTTAAAAAGGTGATGAAGGACTCCCCCGAGCTAGGCAGATAAGACCATATAGTTCCACCACCATTATCCTCCCTACACTTAACACCCTCCTCCCTGCTACCACACCCAGTCTTCCTTACCCCCATCACCCTTTTCATCTACCCCTGCCTCCCTCCCATCCCATCTCCCCCGACAACCCCTTCCCCTCCTCCCCTCCCGCCTCTCACTTCGGGTCCACACTCCATTAGTTGTCCACTGAGAAATATGAATATAATAGGCGTGGCATTACGCCTAACTGTGCACGGAGGACGAGGCGACGTGTCCGGAATACGAAACAACGGCGCGGAAGAGGAGGCGCCTACACATAATGAAGAGTAGTTGAGGAGTAGGGGCAGGGGAAGAATAACTAGGAGGAGGAGTACAAAGATGATAAAGATGAGGGAGGGATAAATCGGTGTAGGAGGAAGAGGAGGAGTCTAGAGATGATAAAGATGAGGAGTGAGAGAATAGGAGCAGATGAGGAGCAGGACTTGAAGTGCTCACAGACGTTGTGAAGATTGTGAACCATATCCGAGGGAGCGCAACAACTTCAAGGATTTCTAAAGTGCTTTGTGAAGAAATGGGCTCTGTCTTCTTTGTTCTCCTGTTTCACACGGAGGTACGTTGGCTCTCACGTGGCAAAGTTCTGAATCGCGTGCTGCAACTTCGAGAGGAAATAACGATGTTGTTGCAAGAAGGTCGAACCTCGAAAGAAAATCTTCTTCACGAAATGATGCAAGATGACTGTTTCGTAACAAAAGTTGCCTACTTGGCTGATTTCTTCTCTGAAGTGAATTCCCTGAATATTTCACTCCAAGGAAACCTTGCAATGCTGCACACAGTTCGTGACAAAGTGGCAATATTCAAGTGTAAGATTCAACTTTACGTGAAAAGAGTTCAGGACAGTGACACAACTTTCTTCCCTCTATGACAACTATCCTAGATTCTATGGCAGAATCTGAATGCAGTTTCCGTGAGGAGATCTTGGCTCATCTTCTGCCAGTGATTGGAGAGGACCCAACACCCCCACAAAGTGACGATGCAAATCAACAACAAAGAAATAATGGGAATAAAAGTTTCATCCTCACACCACTCAGCAACGATCAAAGAAGCAACGATGAAACAGAGCGACCCAACGAAATACCAAAAAATTAAAAATAAAGCAGCATCAGGATTAGCGTCCCGTTGGTAAGACACAAACACCGCCGAGGCTCGGAGGAGGAGGAGGCGGCGACGGCTCCCTCACGCCTGGCGCCGGAAAGATGCTTGCTGCTGTCTGCTGTGACTCTGGCGGCGGTGATGACGCAGGAGGCCTCTGGTGCCGAGACACGGGCGTTCAGAGCGGCCAAGACTGCGGCCCAGCACCACCCCCGGCCCGGCCAGGCATTCATCGAGGCCAACTGTACCCGACACTTGTGCCCTAATGTAACGCACGGTGCCCGACCTTAAGACCCCTAACTACTAACGACGCCTCCGAGCGAGCCCTCCCCCTCCTTTATATTCAACCAAATGAAACCTAACTTAATCCTCTGAGACGTCCACTCCCATACGTAGGGCTAATTAGGACAGGTGAACTCCTCAGGCAGCTCAACACAGTGTCCATCAACAGCTCCAAGGTATGTCGGCATGTGAAAGAGTATTGGTAGAGGATGGAGAAGTCTACAGAATCCTCACTTTACAGCAGGCATAAGTGCATGTAGCAAATCCTGAGTGACAATGACTGTCGCTTAACCCCGTCAGTGTCCGGCCCAGCTCAGCATGCCAAGAACACCCCTACAGGAGAACAGCTAGGCAGTTGACAGTAGGACAGAAGAGGCTTGTAGGGAAGAATAAATGTCATGGTGAGCAAACTATAGAATCACACCCTTTTTAACCTGAAACCACGGGTAATTCCAGAGTTGGGTGTGCTCAGAAATAGTTTTCATTGTCAGTGAAACAGTAATTGTCATTTGCTACCCTTTCTGTCATGAGTTATTTTTCATATGTTCATTACTGTTCATAATTTGTTTTAATAACTGAGCTCATTTGTGACTCCTTGCCCTGTGTCTGCAAGGAACTGGGGAGGTGATTATGGTGTCATTAAACTTATTATTACAGTAAAACCCCGATTATCCGAAAGCGGATTATCCGAAAAACCGGATTATCCGAAATTGATCTGGATAATGCAATTGAAAAAAAAATTCTATACTAAAACGTTATAAAACATCAAAAATAAATAAAAGTAACTACATATGTACTATATTAACACATTTAAAATTGATAAGAACAGTTAAAATGAATATGCTTTCTAATACGTATTGCCGAAATAGCTTGTAACGAATAGATCAATGTATTAGACAAAAAACATTAAACAAACTCTCAACAACACCACGTCCGCACCTTCGCCCCAGCAAGGACGTAGGTGCGGCGAACGAACAAACTACTGCACGACTACTCTCACACCGTACTCTCAAGACAACGACACAAACACGACTCCCCTCTCCACTCCATGCCACATTCCCTTTCCAACATACGAGTTGCGCGATAATATGAGTCATCATACTGTGTCTCCACCTGCACGATGCACGAAGTTTAGCGTAGCGTGTGTTTGTTTGGTTTCATTGTTTACATCGTCAGTCGGCGGCAGTCGCGTCACACACTTCACACTGGGCAAACGCATCGCGTTCTACCTGTGCTTCGACCTCACTTCTTTCTACATCACCATGCCGAAAGAAACCGGGAAAAGGAAGAAAGTCGATCAAACTGGCGGCGATCAAAATGGCGGCCATAAATCCGGATTATCCGAAAAATCGGCTTATCCGAAAGAGGCTTCCCCCCTTCCATTTCGGATAATCGGGGTTTTACTGTATTATTATTATTATTATTATTATTATTATTATTATTATTATTATTATTATTATTATTATCATCACTGAGATCCATGAAAGCAGGTCAAGGGAGGATAGAAAAATGCTACAGACCCAAACCCTTGATGAGCAGACATGGATATAAAGGAGAAAAATAGAAGAAGGGAGTCAAACCCAGTGCCTGGTGAGTTGCCTGACAGCCATAACCTTTCCCCAGGAATGGTGGGACATCCGGCACAGCAAGGATGGGCTGGCGGAGGAGGAGCTGTCCGTGAGTGGCTGCAGAGTGGTGTGGTCCCGAGGTCAGGCTGGCCGAGTGGGGTCCCGGCAGGTTGTCAAGTGCATGACCTGAGACTCGGCTGTGATACAGGCCATGCTCGCCTCCTCCTACACCTGCCCAGACCAACCGTCCCTGCTGGGAGAACCTGTCCCTCAAGAACCCACAGGTGACCTTTGCTCTTTGACTATTAGTAAAATATGAGGTTGCCAGACCAGACTGATAGACTTTTTTATTACAAGGGCAAAAACAAAGACAACAGCAACACACTGCTCCCAACAAAGGTGTAAAGAACGGGAGGCCAAGAGCTGTGTGGCCTCCAATCACCACCCGCCGAGGGAATTTTTTTTTTTTTTTTTTTTTTTTTTTTTTTACATCAAAGGAGACGGCTCAAGGGCAACAAAAAGAGTGCATAGAAAAAAAATCCTGCTCCTCACCGCTCCGTGTTCTTGCTCTTATTTACGGATGTATTTATTTACTCGTTTTTTTTTTTTTTTGTTCATTATTATTTTTTTTCTGCCGCGTGGTGTAATAATGCTGTGGTGATTCTCTCTTTTTTTTTTCTTCATCCGCATCACTCTCCCATTCATCCTTGACCTTTCGTTTACTGTCATTGTCATCCACCTCGTCCTAGTTACAGTAGAGCCCCATTCAGCGCGAGAATTAGGTGGATGAAGCGGCCGCGCTAACTGAATAAAGTAACCAATATGAAAAAAATTATTTGGTGCAGACGTGGGTCTGACTTTTGGGTTTGATAACTACTCAAAATAATCACTCACATTAAAAAAAACAACCCTACGATTGGCTGGGCTCTGAAAACACACTTGTGATTCGCTGGGAGTCCGGTGACGTCATCGCCGGCGCTCACCCAGCCAGCGGCCTCGCTGCCTTAAGGCAGTGTGTCACACTGGCTGTTTTCTTTTAACCATTGTGGCTACTGGCAACGTCCGTGCACCCATCCGGGAGCGAGTTGTCGGTTCACCGTAACTTGGTGTCACACTGAGCCCTTTTTTTTCCACCGCGTTGGCGGCAGCTTGGACAACTGGCAAGTCCAAATTTTCCTGGTGTGCGTCACATACGGCCAAGGTCAGTTGCCCGTACCCACATCCACAACGTAAACAAAGCACTTGCCCTGTATCAACATGGCGTAAAGTAAGGGCTCTCGCAGCTTGTGCCGCGCATCATGGCGGCTTGGCGCAATTTTCAAAATTCAGTCGTGGTGGCTGCTCGCGCTAACTGAGGCTTTCGCGCTAATTAATTTTTTTCTTGGTAGATGGTGGCTTGTGCTAATTGATCTTGCGCTAAGTGGGGCTCTACTGTAATTTTTTTTTCTTCATCCGCTTTGCTCTCCCATTCATCCATTTCCTTGTTCTCTCATTTACTGTCATTGTCATCCACCTCGTTCTAGTTACCTTTTTATTTTCCTTCATCCACATCACTTTTTCTTATTTTTTATTTTCCCTTCGACACTCTCATTTACCGTCACAAGGATTACCTTTCGTTCTCGTACGCAGTCTTCCATCTGTTGCACTCTTCTGGGTGTGACCAAGCTATTGTGTTTATTTATATATCTACAATACTTACTTATTCATTTTTTACTTATTATGTATTTTTACTGTCGCAGGTTCAATCACAGGCTCTGTGAAGCTTACGTGGAGGAAAACTGGTCTCCCGGCCAGGTGGTCATCAACCTTGTGGCCACGGACCATGACGCCTGGGACCTGGGCAAGCTGAGATACACCGTCCTGCACCAGACCTCAGAGGCAGCCGTCACCATGAACAAGGAAGGTAGAGAAAGACTGAATTTACTTGTACTCTTGAAAGAGATTCGTATGGAGGTTTTACGCATTAATGTTATTGTTCATAGTTATAGTGGAAGTAGTAGTAGGAGGAGGAGGAGGAGGAGCAGGGAAAGGCAGCAGACTAAAGAACTAAAGAAGGAGAAAAAAGAGCTGAAACCTGCCTTTTTTCCCTCCCACATATCATTGAAGTTTTCCCTGAGATCATATTACAGTAACTTATCTCTTGACCTGCATTTCATACCTCAAGAAAACACATCACTAGAGCACGCTGTTGTGAGGCATTGATTGAAAGACACCCTAAACTTAACCTAACCTAACAAAACCCTGAACAGTTACCATACATCTTGACTCGGAAAACTCATATTTGCTTCCTTACTAATGAGACTTTCTATATAACAAAGAGAGGCCATTCTTTGTTGATTCATATTGAAAGACACCTAAACTTAACCTAACCTAACAAAACCCTCAACACATCTTTCCTCAGAAAACTCATATTTGCTTCCTTACTAATGAGACTTTCTATATAACAAAGAGAGGCCATTCTTTGTTGATTCATATTGAAAGACACCCTAAACTTAACCTAACCTAACAAAACCCTCAACAGTTACCATACATCTTTGCTCAGAAAACTCATATTTGCTTCCTTACTAATGAGACTTTCTATATAACAAAGAGAGGTCATTCTTTGTTGATTCATAATGAAAGACACCCTAAACTCAACCTAACCTAACAAAACCCTCAACAGTTACCATACATCTTTGCTCAGAAAACTCATATTTGCTTCCTTACTAATGAGACTTTCTATATAACAAAGAGAGGTCATTCTTTGTTGATTCATATTGAAAGACACCCTAAACTCAACATAACCTAACAAAGCCCTGAATAATTACCATACACTTGACCCAGAAAACTGATATTTGCTTCCTTACTAATGAGACTTTCTATATAACAATGTGAGGTCATTCTTTGTTGATTCATATTGAAAGACACCCTAAACTCAACATAACCTAACAAAACCTTCAACAGTTACCATACATCTTGACTCAGAAAACTCATATTTGCTTCCTTAGTAATGAGACTTTCTATATTACAATGTGAGTACCGTCATGGCAAAACTTAAGAATAACCACTCCAAACCAATATTCGTAGTAATTTAGCACGTGAAAGAATTATCATTATAATGCATTTTCGTATACGTTTTACCTTGGGGAGGGGCCAGGGGGGCAAGCCTCTTTAATTATAGAGTTAGGTGGCTTGGATTTTCTAAGTCCATTGTTATTGTTTCACAACCGCCTCTATACACAGACTGAGCCTCATACCTGCCTTGCAGTGCACCCAACAAACTAGTTCCTAAGTCAGTAATATCCAAAATGCGCATGGACTATAACAATTTCGGACAAAAAAACGGTCTTTTAAGAGTTTTACGTTATTTTTTTCTCTATATTAAAGCAACTAATGCCGCAGCTATTTGTATTTTCTAATACATTCGTAAAATATTACTACGCGAGGGTATCAGCGGCGGCACCTAACGGTGGGTTCCTGAAGTCAGTTGTTTTCAAGCCGCCATAATGGATGGAAGGCCCGACACTCACTCCCTCAAAATATCAGTCTACTTTACCTTTCGGTAAGTGTTAACTGAGTATTTAACCTCTTTATTGGTGTGCATGTAGGTTGACAAAAGGACCGATTACTATCCCAGTACCGGGTCCAACAAAGACACGGGCGTGTCATGTGTCACATGGTGTGACAAGCACGTGTCAGAAAACAAACGGATATTGTTCAATGCGCGATACTTATAGTGGAGTTTGAGTAAAATGGAGGCCAGGGTCATACGTAGCAGTCGGTAGGTCACTCCTGCGTCAGTTAACAGCAGGAGCGTCAGTTCGATTTGGATGACAGCTGTCACAAATCTGTTTTATTTTGTACCTTAAACTACTCGGTAAAAATTATCTAGCATCAACTTACAAGAAGTGGATGGGTTAACCATCAGTATTGTACCATATGTAATTTTGAAACATGACATTTCCCAAGAGTTGCTCGACTACGATTGGGGTGGTGGGGTGGGGGTTCAACTACGCTGACCATCCAATTACACGCCCTACACTCGTCAACAGACCCGCTGCGGCGGCTGCTACGTTATATAGGAATAGATTACAAGAGTATACGTTAGGGAATTTCCTTTCTTTAGAGACTAGGGATTTTTCCCGATTTTGGGGATTTTTGTAGGGACATTTTGAAAGCCCATTTTTCAGTGATTTGGCCGTCCACCACCAACACCACTGTTCCCTACAGGGATTAATCGAGCTAACGACCACCAAAACTACAGCTCCCTAAAGGGATTAATCGAGCTAACGCCGCCGCCGCAAAATAGCTCGCATTCATTACCTGCCGTATGAAGCATCACTAGGTCTTCATAAAAAAATTTTCTACAAACGTTTGGTTAGCGACGGTACGCTTGGTTAGCAACGGTACGCTTGGTTAGTGTTGGTATGCTTGGTTAGCGATGGTACGCTTGGTTAGCGATGGTACGCTTGGTTAGCGATGGTACGCTTGGTTAGCGATGATATGCTTGGTTAGCGACTAGCCCACGCATGTGAGACCAGGTCCACCACGCGTGGTTATTTTTTTTTTTAGAACACGCAGCCCAACGGCTGCCGTGCTGAGGGCCGGGTATAGCCTGGGCCTGTTCAGCCCGAGTCCCGGATGACCTTGAGTCATGGCTCAGGGCTGTTTTGGGGTGGTTAGCGATGGTATGATTGGTTAGCGATTACCCCACGCATGTGAGTATACGGCAGGGATTTTCCTTACTTTCGAGACTAGGGAGTTTTTCCTGATTTAGGGATTTTTCTAGGGAAATTTTGGAAGGCCATTTTTCAGTGATATGGGCTCCCCCCCCCCTCCCCAATACCCCGGTTCCCCACAGTTCCCCAGGCTTGTCTTGGGGGATTGGGGGGGCTGGGGTGGTGGAGGGGGTGGAGTGGTGATTCTTAAGATTTACCACCATACATCTTGACTCAG
>NW_026111533.1:523826-526401 GCF_024679095.1 Eriocheir sinensis | reverse complement strand
TTATTATTATTATTATTATTATTATTATTATTATTATTATTATTATTATTATTATTATTATTATTATATTATTATTATTATTATTATTATTATTATTATTATTATTATTATTATTATTATTATTATTATTATTATTATTATTATTATTATTATTAATATTATTATTATTATTATTATTATTATTATTATTATTATTATTATTATCATTATTATTATTATTATTATTATTATTATTATTATTAATTATTATTATTATTATTACTATTATTATTATTATTATTATTATTATTATTATTATTATTATTAGTATTAGTATTATTATTATCATTATTATTATTATTACTATTATTATTATTATTATTATTATTATTATTATTATTATTATTATTATTATTATTATTATTATTATTATTATTATTATTATTATTATTATTATTATTATTATTATTATTATTATTATTATTATTATTATTATTATTATTATTATTATTATTATTATTATTATTATTATTACTTTTTTTTCCTTCCTTCCTTATTCCCCTTCTTTCTTCCTCCTTTCCTTCCCTTTGTCCTTCCTCCTTCATACTTATCTCCTCCTTTCTCTCTCTCCTCCCTCTTATTATCCCTTTCTCCTCCTTCTTATTATTATATATATATATCTTTATATATATATATATATATATATATATATATATATATATATATATATATATATATATATATATATATATATATATATATATATATAAATATATATATATATATATATATATATATATATATATATATATATATATATATATATATATATATATATATATATATATATATATATATATATACAGGGGAGTGGTGGCTGAGTCGTCAGTAATTGGCCTCGTGTTCAGGAAGACGCGAGATCAATCACCCCCCTGGTGCCACCAAGCTGGGATTTTTCAGCTGCCGCGGAGTGGCTTAAAACTACCCACATGCTGTCCAGAAGACTACCTATCAACCTGGAAACTAGATTCTAGGATTAAAGATGAGCTCTGTGAGGGCAGCATGAGCCAATGCAAGATGGCGCCACTATAAACACTCGCCTGCGCCAGAACGGGCTGGGCTGACCATCAGGACCTACTGGAAAGAAGCCTTGGACCGACCATCAGATCCACTGGAAGAAGCCTACCCAATAGGCTGCAATGTAAAAAATATATATATATATATATATATATATATATATATATATATATATATATATATATATATATATATATATATATATATATATATATATATATATATATATATATATATATATATATATATATATATATATATATATATATATATATATATATATATATATATATATATATATATATATATATATATATATAGCCTATATTTTTTTCTACTTCCTTCCTTCTTCTTCCTTCCTTCCTTTCCTTCCTTTTCCTCCTTCACTTTTTCCTTCCTCTCCTTCCTTCCCTTCCTTTCCTTCCTTTTCTTTCTTCCCTTGTTTTTGTAATTTTTTTTCTCCTCCTCCTCGTCCTCCTCCGCCACCACCTCCTCTTCTTATAAGCTATTAATCCTCTCAGCTGTTCCTCATTTCTCTCTCTACGTCATGATACACAAATCCCTGTTTTCCTCGCCTTGCTGTCTTTATCTCACAGTTATTCATCGTTTTAGTTCTCTCTTATAGACTTGCTCATGAAATAGTCGTGACCTATATTTTGTTCTCCCACTTTTTCTGCATCATTCCTTGGAACGTTATTCATATTCCCATGTCTTCCTTTCTAAATATCCTTCCTTCAATTATTTATCCCACTAACTATCTTATTCTCCTTCCTTCTTTCCTTCCTTCTTCCCTCCCTTTCTTAATTTGTATCTTTCCTCCTTCTTCTTTTCCTTAGACTCTTTCTTTCATTCTTTCTTTCTTTATTTATTTTCTCATTTTGACTTATTCGATGTTTTTTTAATCTTTTTCTTATTATTTCAATCTCTCTTCCCTCTTCTCCGTTTACCGTTTACCGTTGATGAGGTTTCAGGCCCCGCTCCGCTGCTGGTGCAGTACTCTGCGAGGGCCGTCAACAATTATGATGTTAGCCTCGATAATAATCCCAAATGCACTTATTTACATCGTCGTAGTGAGTGAGTGAGTCGTGATTGCTTTCATGAATAGCCTACTGATGTCCTTTTGATAAAACTTGGCATCATCAAAGTCACTTGGCAGTGTTTGGGTTCACACTAAATTATTTCCAACACACTGAACATTTAACACACAATTTGTCTTTGAGTACAAACACTAATTAATAGCCATGATCGGTAATGTTACGAATTCTCTCGATTTCGGTTTGAAGTACTACACAACACTGGTCATTCACTGAGTGGTTGATTTCAGGCTTCTTGTACCTCACACAATCCTTCAACGCAATCCTTCGATTTGTGATCGTCAGTGCATTTGAAACATTTTTGGGCCTTTCCATTGCTCTTAACAGTACAGTTGACCTCAAAATGGCCGTATCTCTGGCAATGATAGCATCTAATTGCACGGAATCTGTCTCTCCCTGTTTATATTCTCCATTCTAATTTCAAC
>NW_026111533.1:316326-518826 GCF_024679095.1 Eriocheir sinensis | reverse complement strand
GGATGCTGACCTTGGCTTAAGTGTCTGGGTGGGATGCTGACCTTGACATAACTGTCTGGGTGGGATGCTGACCTTGGCTTAACTGTCTGGGTGGGATGCTGATTTTGGCTTAACTGTCTGGGTGGGATGCTGACCTTGGCTTAAGTGTCTGGGTGGGATGCTGACCTTGACATAACTGTCTGGGGGGGACGCTGACCTTGGCTTAAGTGTCTGGGTGGGATGCTGACCTTGGCTTAACTGTCTGGGTGGGATGCTGACCTTGGCTTAACTGTCTGGGTGGGATGCTGACCTTGGCTTAAATGTCTGGGTGGAATGCTGACCTTGGCTTAAATGTCTGGGTGGGATGCTGACCTTGGCTTAACTGTCTGGGTGGAATGCTGACCTTGGCTTAAGTGTCTGGGTGGAATGCTGACCTTGGCTTAAATGTCTGGGTGGGATGCTGACCTTGGCTTAACTGTCTGGGTGGAATGCCGACCTTGGCTTAACTGTCTGGGTGGAATGCTGACCTTGGCTTAACTGTCTGGGTGGGATGCTGACCTTGGCTTAACTGTCTGGGTGGGATGCTGACCTTGGCTTAAATGTCTGGGTGGAATGCTGACCTTGGCCTAAATGTCTGGGTGGGATGCCGACCTTTGCTTAACTGTTTGGGTGGGATGCTGACCTTGGCTTATCTGTCTGGGTGGATGCTGACCTTGGCTTAACTGTCTGGGTTGGATGCTGACCTTGGCTTAACTGTCTGGGTGGGATGCTGACCTTGGCTTAACTGTCTGGGTGTAATGCTGACCTTGGCTTAGCTGTTTGGGTGGGATGCTAAACTTGGCTTAGCTGTCAGGGTGGGATACTGACCTTGGCTAAATTGTCTGGGTGGGATGCTGATCTAGGCTTAACTGTTTGGGTGGGATGCTGACCTTGGCTTAACTGTCTGGGTGGGATGCTGCTCTTGGCTTAATTGTCTGGGTGGGATGTTGATCTTGGCTTATATGTCCGGGTTTGATGCGGGGTTGGGTGCGAGGGGCAGTAGGAGGCGGTGGCGTCGTTCGATAGATAGGAGGAGGTGGTGGCGGGGGTGGCTTGCGAGGGACAGGAGAATGCAATGGCAGGGTTGGCGTGCGAGGGACAGGAGGAGGCGGTTACGGGGGTGACGTTCGAGGGAGAGTAGGAGGAGGTGGCGGGGGTGGCGTGCGAGGGAAATGAGGAGGCTGTGGCGGGGATAACGTTTTAGGGAAAGGAGTAGTAGGTGGCATGGGTGGCGTGCGAGTGAAAGGAGGAGGCGGCGGCGGGGGTGTCGTGCAAGGGGAAAGGAGGATGCGTCGGCAGGGGTGTCGTGCGAGAGAAACGAGGAAGCTGCGGCGGGGGTGTCGTGGGGGGAAAGGAGGAGGCTGCGGCGGGGGTGTCGTGCGAGGGAAACGAGGAGGCGACGGCGGGGGTGTCGTGCGAGGGAAAGGATGAGGCTGCGGCGAAGGTGGCGTGGAATGGACTGGAGGAGGCGGTGGCGAGTTTGCCGTCTGAGAAACAGGAAGAAGCGGTGACGGGGGTGGCGTACGAAGGACAGGAGGAGGCGGTGGCCGGGGCGGCGTGCAAGGGAAAGGAGGAGGCAGTGACGGGAGTGGCGTACGAATGACTGAAGGAGGCGGTGGCGCGGTCGGCATTCGACAGACAGGAGGAGGCGGCGGCGGTGGTGGCATGCGAAGGACAATAAGAGGCGGTGGCGGGGTTGGCGTGCGAGGGACAGGAGGAGGCGGTGGCGGGGGTGAAGTGCGAGGAACCATATGAGGCGATGGCGGGGTTAGCGTGCGAGGAACAGGAGGAGGCGGTGGCGTGGGTGGAGTGCGAGGAACCATATGAGGCGGTGGCGGGGTTAGCGTGCGAGGGACAGGAGGAGGCGGTGGCGTGGGTGGAGTGCGAGGAACCATATGAGGCGGTGGCGGGGCTAGCGTGCGAGGGACAGGAGGAGGCGGTGGCGGGGGTGGAGTGCGAGGAACCATATGAGGCGGTGGCGGGGTTAGCGTGCGAGGAACAAGAGGAGGCGGTGGCGTGGGTGGAGTGCGAGGAACCATATGAGGCGGTGGCGGGGTTAGCGTGCGAGGAACAGGAGGAGGCGGTGGCGTGGGTGGCGTGCGAGGAACCATATGAGGCGATGGCGGGGTTAGCGTGCGAGGAACAGGAGGAGGCGGTGGCGTGGGTGGAGTGCGAGGAACCATATGAGGCGGTGGCGTGGGTGGCGTGCGAGGAAAAGTAAGAGGCGGTGGCGGGGTGGCGTGCGAGGGACAGGAGGGGCGGTGGGGTGAAGTGCGAGGAACCATATGAGGCGGTGGCGGGGCTTGCGTGCGAGGAACAGGAGGAGGCGGTGGCGGGGGTGGAGTGCGAGGAACCATATGAGGCGGTGGCGGGGTTAGCGTGCGAGGAACAGGAGGAGGCGGTGGCGTGGGTGGCGTGCGAGGAACCATATGAGGCGATGGCGGGGTTAGCGTGCGAGGAACAGGAGGAGGCGGTGGCGGGGGTGGAGTGCGAGGAACCATATGAGGCGATGGCGGGGTTAGCGTGCGAGGAACAGGAGGAGGCGGTGGCGTGGGTGGAGTGCGAGGAACCATATGAGGCGGTGGCGTGGGTGGAGTGCGAGGAACCATATGAGGCGGTGGCGTGGGTGGAGTGCGAGGAACCATATGAGGCGGTGGCGGGGTTAGCGTGCGAGGGACAGGAGGAGACGGTGGCGTGGTTGGAGGTGAGGAACCAAAGGAGGCGGTGGCTGGGTTGGTGCGAGGGACAGGAGGAGGCGGTGGCGGGGTGCGAGGAACCATATGAGGCGGTGGCGGGGTTAGCGTGCGAGGGACAGGAGGAGACGGTGGCGGGGGTGGAGTGCGAGGAACCATATGAGGCGGTGGCGGGGTGGAGTGGAGTGCGAGGGACAGGAGGAGGCGGTGGCGTGGTTGGAGTGCGAGGAACATGAGGAGGTGGTGGGGTTAGCGTGAGGGACAGAAGGAGGCGGTGGCGTGGGTTGAGTGCGAGGAACCAGGAGGCGGTGGCGGGGGCGTGAGGGACAGAAGGAGGCGGTGGCGTGGGTGGAGTGCGAGGAACCATAAGGAGGCGGTGGCGGGGGTGGAGGTGAGGGACAGGAGGAGGCGGTGGCATGGGTGGAGCGAGGAACCATATGAGGCGGTGGCGGGGTTAGCGTGCGAGGGACAGGAGGAGGCGGTGGCGGGGTTGGCGTGCGAGGGACAGGAGGAGGCGGTGGCGGGGGTGGCGTGCGAGGAACCTTATGAGGCGATGGCGGGGTTAGCGTGCGAGGAACAGGAGGAGGCGGTGGCGGGGGTGGAGTGCGAGGAAGAATATGAGGAGTTGGCGGGGTTAGAGTGCGAGGGACAGGAGGAGTCGGTGGCGGGTGGAGGTGAGGAACAGGAGGCGGTGGTGGGGTGGAGTGCAAGGAACAGGAGGAGGCGGTGGCGGCGTTGGCGTGCGAGGAACAGGAGGAGGCGGTGGCGTGGGTGGAGGTGAGGAACCATGAGGCGGTGGCGGGGGTGGAGGTGAGGAACAGGAGGAGGCGGGTGGGGGGTTGGCGTGCGAGGAACCATATGAGGCGTTGGCGGGGTTGGCGTGCGAGGGACAGGAGGAGGCGGTGGCGGTGGAGTGCGAGGAACCATATGAGGCGGTGGCGGGGCTAGCGTGCGAGGGACAGGAGGAGGCGGTGGCGTGGGTGGAGTGCGAGGAACCATATGAGGCGGTGGCGGGGCTAGCGTGCGAGGAACAGGAGGAGGCGGTGGCGTGGGTGGCGTGCGAGGAACCATATGAGGCGATGGCGGGGTTAGCGTGCGAGGAACAGGAGGAGGCGGTGGCGGGGGTGGAGTGCGAGGAACTATGGAGGCGATGGCGGGGTGGCGTGCGAGGAACAGGAGGAGGTGGTGGGGGGTGGAGGTGAGGAACCCGAGGAGGCGTTGGCGGGGTTAGCGTGCGAGGAACAGGAGGAGGCGGTGGCGGGGGTGGAGGTGAGGAACAGGAGAAGGCGGTGGTGGGGTGGAGGTGAGGAACAGGAGGAGGTGGTGGCGGGGGTGGAGCGAGGAACAGGAGGCGGTGGCGGGGTGGAGGTGAGGAACAGGAGGAGGCGGTGGGGGGGTTGGCGTGCGAGGAACAGGAGGAGGCGGTGGCGGGGGTGGAGTGCGAGGAACTATGGAGGCGGTGGCGGGGGTGGAGGTGAGGAACAGGAGGAGGCGGTGGCGGGGTGGAGTGTGAGGAACCATACGAGGCGGTGGCGGGGTTGGCGTGCGAGGGACAGGAGGAGGTGGTGGCGTGGGTGGAGTGCGAGGAACCATGAGGCGGTGGCGGGGCTAGCGTGCGAGGGACAGGAGGAGGCGGTGGCGGGGTGGAGGAGAACCATATGAGGCGGTGGCGGGGTGGCGTGCGAGGAACAGGAGGAGGCGGTGGCGGGGTGGAGTGAGGAACCATAGGAGGCGATGGCGGGTTGGCGTGCGACGAACAGGAGGAGGCGGTGGCGGGGTGGCGTGCGAGGAACAGGAGGAGGCGGTGGGGGGGTGGCATGCGATGAACTATATTAGGGCGGTGGCGGGGGCTAGCGTGAGGAACAGGAGGAGGCGGTGGTGGGGTGGCGTGCGAGGGGAACCATATGGTGGCAAGGGTGAGGGCAACAGGAGGAAGTGGTGGCGGGGTGGAGGTGAGGAACCTTATGAGGCGATGGCGGGGTTAGCGTGCGAGGAACAGGAGGAGGCGGTGGCGGGGGTGGAGGTGAGGAACCATATGAGGCGATGGCGGGGTTGTGCGAGGAACAGGAGGAGGTGGTGGCGTGGGTGGAGGTGAGGAACCATAAGGAGGCGGTGGTGGTGTGGGTGGAGTGAGGAACATAAGGAGGCGGTGGCGTGGGGAGGAGGAACCATATGAGGCAGGTGGCGTGGTGGGTGGGAGGAACCATAAGGAGGCGGTGGCGTGGGGTGGAGGTGAGGAACATGAGGAGGTGGTGGCGGGGTGGAGGTGAGGAACTATAAGGAGGTGGTGGTGGGGTGGAGGTGAGGAACCATATGAGGCGGTGGCGTGGGTGGAGTGCGAGGAACCTTATGAGGCGGTGGCGGGGTTCGCGTGCGAGGGACAGGAGGAGACGGTGGCGTGGGTGGAGTGCGAGGAACCATATGAGGCGGTGGCGGGGTTTGCGTGCGAGGGACAGGAGGAGGCGGTGGCGTGGGTGGAGTGCGAGGAACCTGAGGAGGCGGTGGCGGGGGTGGAGTGCGAGGGACAGGAGGAGGCGGTGGCGTGGGTGGAGTGCGAGGAAACATATGAGGCGGTGGCGGGGGTGGAGTGCGAGGGACAGGAGGAGGCGGTGGCGTGGGTGGAGTGCGAGGAACCATATGAGGCGGTGGCGGGGTTAGCGTGCGAGGGACAGGAGGAGACGGTGGCGGGGTTGGCGTGCGAGGAACAGGAGGAGGCGGTAGCGGGGTTGGCGTGCGAGGAACAGGAGGAGGCGGTGGCGGGGGTGGAGTGCGAGGAACCATGTGAGGCGGTGGCGGGGGTGGAGTGCGAGGAACCATATGAGGCGGTGGCGGGGGTGGAGTGCGAGGAACCATATGAGGCGGTGGCGGGGTTAGCGTGCGAGGAACAGGAGGAGGCGGTGGCGGGGGTGGAGTGCGAGGAACCATATGAGGCGGTGGCGGGGGTGGAGTGCGAGGAACCATATGAGGCGGTGGCGGGGTTGGCGTGCGAGAAACAGGAGGAGGCGGTGGCGGGGGTGGAGTGCGAGGAACCATATGAGGCGATGGCGGGGTTGGCGTGCGAGGAACAGGAGGAGGCGGTGGCGTGGGTGGAGTGCGAGTAACCATATGAGGCGATGCCTGGGTTGGCGTGCGAGGAACAGGAGGAGGCGGTGGCGGGGGTGGAGTGCGAGGAACCATATGAGGCGGTGGCGGGGTTGGCGTGCGAGGAACAGGAGGAGGCGGTGGCGGGGGTGGAGTGCGAGGAACCATATGAGGCGGTGGCGGGGTTAGCGTCCGAGGAACAGGAGGAGGCGGCCGCGTGGGTGGCGTTCGAAAGACAGGAGGAGGCGGTGGGGTGGGTGGCGTGCGAGGGAAAGGAGGAGGCGGTGGCGGGGATATCGGTCGAAGAAGAGGAGGTGGCGGTGGCATGGGTAGCGTGAGCGAAAAGAGGAGGCGGCGGGTTGTGTCGTGCTAGGGAAAGGAGGAGGCGGTGGCGGGGTGTCGTGCGAGGGAAAAGGACACGGCGGCGGGGGAGTCGTCCGAGGGACAGGAGGAGGCGGCGGCTTGGGTGGCGTTCGAAAGAAAGGAGGCGGCCGCGTGGGTGGAGTGCGAGAGTCAGGAGTTGTCGGTGGCGGGGGTGGCGTGCGAGGGACATGAGGAGGCGGTTGCGGGGATGGCGTGTGATAGACAGGAGGAGGCGGTGGCGTGTGTGGTGTGCGAGGAGCAGGAGGAGGCGTTGTCGGAAGTGGCGTGCGAGGGACAGGAGGAGACTGTGGCGGGGGTGGGGTGCAAGGGAAAGGAGGAGGCGGTGGCGTGGGTGGCGTGCGAGGGAGAGAAGGAGACGGAGGCGGGGTGGCGTTCGAGGGACAGGAGGAGGCGGTGGCGTGGGATGCGTGCGAGGGACAGGAGGAGGCGGTGGCGTAGGTGGCATGCGAGAGACAGGAGGAGGCGGTGACTTGGGTGTCGTGCGAGGGACAGGAAGAGGCGGTGGCTTGGGTGGCGAACGAGGGACAGGAGGAATCGGTGGCGTGGGTGGCGTTCGAGGGACAGGAGGAGGCGGTGGCGGGGGTGGCGTGCGAGGGAGAAGAGGAGGCGGTGGCGTGGGTGGCGTTCGAGGGACAGGAAGAGGCGGTGGCGTAGGTGGCGTTCGAGGGACAGGAAGAGGCGGTGGCGTAGGTGGCGTTCGAGGGACAGGAAGAGGCGGTGGCGTGGGTGGCGTTCGAGGGACAGGAGGAGGCGGTGGCGTAGGTGGCGTGTGTGAGACAGGAGGAAGCGGTGACTTGGGTGTCGTGCAAGGGACAGGAGGAGGCGGTGGCGTGGGTGGCGTTCGAGGGACAGAAGGAGGCGGTGGCGGGGGTGGCGTGCGAGGGACAGTAGGAGGCGGTGGCGGCGTTCGATAGATTGGAGGTGGTGGTGGCGGGGGTGGCGTGCGAGGGACAGGAGAATGCAATGGCAGGGTTGGCGTGCGAGGGACAGGAGGAGGCGGTTACGGGGGTGACGTTCGAGGGAGAGTAGGAGGAGATGGCGGTGGTGGCGTGCGAGGGAAAGCAGGAGGCGGTGGCTGGGATAACGTTTGAGGGACAGGAGTAGTCGGTGGCATGGGTGGCGTGCGAGAAAAAGGAGGAGGCGGCGGCGGGGTTGTCGTGCGAGGGAGAGGATTAGGCGGCGGCGGGGGTGTCGTGCGAGGGAAAAAAGGACGCGGCGGCGGGGGGTGTCGTGTGAGGGAAAGGAGGAGGCGGCGGTGGGGGTGTCGTGCAAGATAAAACGAGGAGGCGGCGGCGGGGGTGTCGTGCGAAGGAAAGGAGGAGGCTGCGGCGAAGGTGGCGTGGAATGGACTGGAGGAGGCGGTGGCGGGTTTTCCGTCTGAGAAACAGGAAGAAGCGGTGACGGGGGTTGCGAGGGAAAAGAGGAGGCTGGCGGCGGGGGTGTCGTGCGAGGGAAACGAGGGGGCGGCGGCGGGGGTGTCGTGCGTGGGAAAGGAGGAGGCGGCGGCGAAGTTGGTGCAATGGACTGGCGGAGTCGATGGCCGGTTTGCCGTCCGAGAAACAGGAAGATGCGGTGACGGGGGTTGCGTACGAAGGACAGGAGGAGGCGGTGGCCGGGTCGTCGTGCGAGGGACAGGAGGAGGCGGTGGCGAGGATGGCGTACGAATGACTGAAGGAGGCGGTGGTGCGGTCGGCGTGCGAGAGACCGGAGGAGGCGGCGGCGGTGGTGGCATGGAAAGGACAATAATAGGCGGCGGCGGGGTTGGCGTGCGAGGGACAGGAGGAGGCGGTGGTACGGGTGGCGTGCGAGGAACCATATGAGGCGGTGGCGGGGTTAGCGTGCGAGGGACAGGAGGAGGCGGCAGCGTGGGTGGCGTTCGAAAAACAGGGGAGGCGGAGGCGGGGTTGGAGTGCGAGAGTCAGGAGGAGTCGGTGGCAGGGTTGGCGTGCGAGGGACAGGAGGAGACGGCTGCGGGGATGGCGTGCGAGAGACAGGAGGAGCCCATGGCGTGGGTGGTGTGCGAGGAACAGGAGGAGATATTGTCGGGAGGGGCGTGCGAAGGACAGGAGGAGACTGTGGCGGAGGTATCGTGCGAGGGAAAGAAAGAGGCTGCAATTAGTTTAACGTCGGTGGCAGTAAAAACATTCAAGTCTATTATAGATGAAAATATCCGTGACCACCTAGTCCTAGAAATACAGCCTGATCAATGGCCCCCACCTTGGGTTCATTAATCAAGGCTAGATCTTGACTAACTTTATTTATTTTTTTTTTTTTTACAAAAAGTGGCAAATACGTAAGGACGACAGTTATGATATTGTATATCTTAATTTTAGTAAAGCATTCGACAAAGAACCTCACCAATAACTTTGACAACAATTAAAGCCCATGGGTTTGAAGGTATATGGATCATGGTGTGGTTCAGTGACAGGAAGCAGAGTTCTGGGTTCAGGTAGTACATGGGGATAATGGGATTGGGTTCGAGGTACTAAGTCTGATGCAAATATCAAGATACTTTGGGTGGAGCAGGTGCGGGAATTCCCTACCCGGCAGCATTGTCGCTTCAACCACAACAAGGCATACAATTTCATATGTCGGTTGCTTAGTATTTGATATAGTTTTTAAATTTTTGTATATGGTAAAACAAATCTATATTATGTTGTGAATGTATCGAATTTTAGAATAGTAACGATGATTTATGTATGGAAATGAATTCAACCGTTTGCTACCCAGCGACGTTGTCATGTCTATGGTCAAGGTCGCCGGGTGACCCCCTGTGGACCTCGGGTTGCCTCGGGCCATTATTCCCTGGTAGAGAGGAGGCGGGTGAGAGAGGGGGAGGGAAGGTAGCGGTAGCCAAGGTCCAGCCCATGAGACAGATGCAAGGATTTCTTGACAACATTTTATCAGTGTCTTTTTACCGATACCCTCGCTACACTTGACCCGATAAAAACAGTTACATTTTGTGAGCTTTGTTCTCCGTTCATTTTGCAATTGGCAAGGAACCTATAATATGGCCCCTCGGGCCAAATTTGTGGCTTTACCGTGTAGCAGCGACGGGCCAAAGTTTTTCCCATGATATAGACCCCCAAAAAATAGATGATGCATAAACCGATCACAAAACGCTTTGGTATATATTATGAAATGATTTGTGTGAGTGATGATTTTTTTATCATTTTTCTCGCTCAGAAGGACCATTAAGAAACATGATCCCTGTGGCTACAGGGTTAATAGTCCATTCATATCCTTGTGTATCCGTGTTATTTCCTTCACCTCGTTCTCCACTGCTCTCCCTCTCTCTCTGTCCCATTCCCGGTCTCCCTCAATCCTATCTCTAACCTCACAGCCCTCCTTCCCGCCCAGCCACTGTCACTCCCTTAATCCCATAATCGTCACTCCCTTAATCCCCATAATCCTTAGATCGCGCTATTATTGACAATTAGTCCCGTTCTAATGCGTTTACAAACCCAACTCATTAATCGATTCTACTTACCTCTCTCTCTCTCTCTCTCTCTCAAGATTAAGTAATATGTATAGTGTTTTGATGTGTTTCTGTTAATATTTTTGAAACTATGAGGTTTGTGGAGAAACGAGAGGGAGGAGGAAGTGGAGGTGGAGGTGGAGGTGGAAGTGGAGGTGGAGATGGAGAAGGAGGAGGAGGTGAAGGTGGAGATGGAAGTGGGAGTAGGAGAGGAGGAGGAGGTGGTGGAGGAGGAGGTAACTTTATTCTTTAGAGAGTCTCATATAAGGCAACCACGAGGTCTGTTTTTTTTTTTTCTTTTTAAAGGAGGAGGAGGAGGAACAAAGAAACACAAAGAGAGAACAAACAACAGCAGGCCTGCTGGTCCTTACGAGGCTGTTTGTGATAAGCTACACTAACTATCTAATCAAAGGTGGAAGATGAAGGACAGCAAAGGCGAAGGCCGTGGTGAGCAAATCAGGGAAGTAAAGTAACGGAACAGGCCTTCCTGGCGAGCGTCGCAGGGCTCAGGGCTCCGGCAGGGCGCCTCGGCTCCCCCGGAGCGTCCACGGAGGTGTCGGAGATCCCGAGGGTCCGGGGGTTGGGGGGGCTTGAAGTGGCAGCAAGACATGCAGTTACTGACCTCTTATTAGCCAGACGACGCGTTAATGACACGTTCCAATGGAAGGTTCGACGCATGGGGAGGTACAATTCCCCTAAGCAAGGCAAGTGTCATGCCAACTACGATAAAAAACGAAAAATCCAAAAAAAATCCAAAAAACAAAAAATCCTAAAAAAATTGTCTTGTTTTGCTTTGTTTAAAGCGTCTTGTATGTTGGTATGGCGGGTCTTCTCTGGGGAGAAGGAGACTAACGCGTTCCAACATACAAAACCAGGAAAAGACGATATGGAAACACCGAGAGAAGGAAGGGGAAGAAGGGAACACCAGAAGAAGGAAAATGAAGAGAAGTAACACTAGAAGAAGGCATATGAAGTAACACAAGAAGAAGGAAGTTGAAAAGAGTAACACAAGAAAAAGGAATTTGAAAAGAGTAACACAAGAAGAGGGAATTTGAAAAGAGTTACACAAGAAAAAGGAATTTGAAAAGAGTTACACAGAAGAAGGTATTGAAAAGAGTAACACAGAAGAAGATATTGAAAAGAGTAACACAGAAGAAGGTATTGAAAAGAGTAACACAGAAGAAGGTATTGAAAAGAGTAACACAGAAGAAGGTATTGAAAAGAGTAACACAGAAGAAGGTATTGAAAAGAGCTACACAGAAGAAGGTATTGAAAAGAGTAACACAGAAGAAGGTATTGAAGAGAGCTACACAGAAGAAAGTATTGAAAAGAGTAACACAGAAGAAGGTATTGAAAAGAGTTACACAGAAGAAGGTATTGAAAAGAGTAACACAGAAGAAGGTATTGAAAAGAGTTACACAGAGAAGGAATTTGAAAAGAGTAACACAGAAGAAGGTATTGAAAAGAGTTACACAGAGAAGGAATTTGAAAAGAGTAACACAAGAAGAAGGAATTTGAAGATAAATAACACAAGAAGAAGAAATGTGAAGTAACACCGGAAGGAAAATGCAGAGAAGTAACACTAGAAAAATGAAAATGGAAATGAAAAGAATCATCCACCTTTCGGCCCAAACCAACATCACAAAATTATGGGCGAGTCTCTTCTGGGAGGAAAGCGGCTCGTTCAGACCCAGGAACACCAGAAAGAATGATAGAAACATCAAGAAAAGGAAAACAGAAAAGGCATCCACCTTTCGGACCCTGGGGCCGCAGGGGGGGTGACGGGTGAATCTCCTCTGGGGAGAAGGAGGCTAACCCACACAGTCAAGATAGAGGCTAGAGAAAGGAAATTAAATCATCGAGAATATCGATATTGAGGAGCAGATGAAAGCACATCGATATTGAGGAACAGATGCAAGCACCTCGATATTGAGGAGCAGATGAAAGCACCTCCATATTGAGGAACATATGAAAGCACATCGATATTGAGGAGCAGATGAAAGCACCTCGATATTGACGAGCACATGATAGAACCTCGATATTGAGGAGCAGATGAAAGCAACTCGATATTGAGGAGGAGATGAAAGCACCTTGATATTGAGGAGCACATGATACCACCTCGATATTGAGGAGCAGATGAAAGCAACTCGATATTGAGGAACAGATGAAAACCTCTCGATATTGAGGAGCACATGATACCATCTCGATATTGAGGAGCAGATGAAAGAACATCGATATTGAGGAGCAGATGATAGCACCTCGATATTTAAGAGCAGATGAAAGTACCTCGATATTGAGGAGCAGATGAAAGCACATCGATATTGAGGAGCAGATGAAAGCACCTTCTTTATTGAGGAGCAGATGAAAGCACCTTAATATTGAGGAGCAGATAAAAGCACCTTGATATTAAGGAGCAGATGAAAGCACCTTAATATTGAGGAGCAGATGAAAGCATCTCGATATTGATGAGCAGATGAAAGCACAACAATATTGAGGAGCAGATGAAAGCACCTTCATATTGAGGAGCAGATGAAAGCACCTTGGTATTGAGGAGCAGATGTAAACAGCTCCATATTGATTAGCAGATGAAAGCACCTCAATATTGAGAAGCAGATAATATCACCTAGATATTGATGAGCAGATGAAAGCAAATCGATATCGGGGAGCAGATGATAGCACCTCGAAATTGATGAGCAGATGAAAGCAACTCGATATTAAGGAGCAGGTGAAAGCATATCGATACTGGAAAGCAGGTGAAAGCACCTCGATATTGAGGAGCAGATTAAAGCACATCGATATTGAGGAGCAGATGAAAGCACATCGATATTGAGGAACAGATGAAAGCACCTCGATATTGAGCAGCAGATGAAAGCACCTCGATATTGAGGAGCAGATGAAAGCACATCGATATTGAGGAGCAGATGAAAGCACCTCGATATTGAGGAGCAGATCAAAGCACCTCGATATTGAGGAGCAGATGAAAGCACCTCGATATTGAGGAGCAGATGATAGCACCTCGATATTGAGGAGCAGATGAAAGCACCTCGATATTGAGGAGCAGATGAAAGCACCTCGATATTGAGGAGCAGATGAAAGCATCTCGATATTGAGGAGCAGATGAAAGCACCTTGATATTGAGGAGCAGATGAAAGCACCTCGATATTGAGGAGCAGATGAAAGCATCTCGATATTGAGGAGCAGATGAAAGCACCTCGGTATTGAGGAGAAGATGAAAGCATCTCGTTTTTGACGAGCACATGATAGCACCTTGATATTGAGGAGCAGATGGAAGCACCTTGATATTGAGGAGCAGATGGAAGCACCTCGATATTGAGGAGCAGATGAAAGCACCTTGATATTGAGGAGCAGATGAAAGCACCTCCATATTGAGGAGCAGATGAAAGCACCTTGATATTGAGGAGCAGATGAAAGCACCTTGATATTGAGGAGCAGATGAAAGCACCTCCATATTGAGGAGCAGATGAAAGCACCTCGATATTGAGGAACATATGAAAGCAGTTTGATATTAAGGAGCACATGATAGCACCTCGATATTGAAGAGCACATGATACCACCTCCATAGTGATGAGCAGATGAAAGCAGCTTGATATTGAGGACCAGATGAAAGCACCTCGATATTGAGGAACAGATGAAAGCACATCGATATAGAGGAGCAGATGATAGCACCTCGAAATTGACGACCAGATGAAAGCAGCTTCATATTGAGGAGCAAATCAAAACACATCGATATTGAGGAAAAAAGGATAGCACCCCGATATTGAAGAGCTGATGAAAGCACATCGATATTGAAGAGCAGATGATAGCACCTTGATATTGATGACCAGATGAAAGCACAAGGATATTGAGGAGCAGATGAAAGCACCTCTATATTGAGGAGCAGATGAAAGAACCTCGGTATTGAGGAGCAGATGAAAGCACATCGATATTGAGGAGCAGAATAAAGCACCTTGATATTGAGGAGCAGCTTAAAGCACCTTGATATTAAGGAGCAGATGAAAGCACCTTGATATTTAGGAGTAGATGAAAGCACTTCGATATTGAGGAGCAGATGAAAGCACCTCGATATTAAGGAGTTGATGAAAGCACCTCGATATTGATGAGCAGATGAAAGCACCTCGATATAGAGGAGCAGGTGAAAGCACCTTGATATTGAGGAGCAGGTGAAAGCACCTTGATATTGAGGAGCAGGTGAAAGCACCTTGATATTGAGGAGCAGTTGAAAGCACCTTGATACTGAGGAGCAGGTGAAAGCACCTTGATATTGAGGAGCAGGTGAAAGCACCTTGATATTGAGGAGCAGGTGAAAGCACCTCGATATTGAGGAGCAGATGAAAGCACCTCGATATTAAGGAGCAGATGAAATCATATCGATAATGAGGAGCAGATGAAAGCATATCGATATTGAGGAGCAGATGATAGCACCTCGATATTGATGAGCAGATGAAAGCACATCGATAATGAGAAGCAGATGAAACCATGTCGATATTGAGGAGCAGATGATAGCACCTCGATATTGATGAGCAGATGAAAGCATCTCGATATTGAGGAGCAGATGAAAGCATATCGATATTGAGGAGCAGATGATAGCACCTCGATATTGATGAGCAGATGAAAGCATCTCGATATTGATGTGCAGATGAAAGCACATCGATATTCATGAGCAGATGAAAGTACATCGATATTGGGGAGCAGATGATAGGACCTCGATATTGATCAGCAGATGATAGCATATCGATATTGTGGAGCATATGAAAGCACATCGATAATGAGGAGCAGATGAAAGCACCTCGATATTGAGGAGCGGATGAAAGCATATCGATATTGAGGAGCAGATGATAGCACCTCGATACTGATGAGCAGATGAAAGCACCTCGATATTGAGGAGCAGATGAAAGCACCTCGATATTGATAAGCAGATGAAAGCACATCGATATTTGGGAGCAGATGATAGCACCTCGATATTGATAAGCAGATGAAAGCACATCGATATTGAGGAGCAGATGAAAACACATCGATATTGAGGAGCAGATGAAAGCACCTCGATATTGAGGAGCAGGTGAAAGCACATCGATATTGGGGAGCAGTTGAAACCACCTCGATATTGAGGAGCAGATGAAATCACCTCGATATTGAGGAGCAGATGATAGAACCTCGATATTGACGAGCAGATGAAAGCACCTCGATATTGAGGAGCAGGTGATGGCTCCTCCATACTGAGGAGCAGATGAAAGCACCTTGATATTGAGAAGCATATGAAAGCACATAGATATTGAGGAGCAGATGAATGCACCTTGATATTGAGGAGCAGATGAAAGCACCTCGATATTGAGGAACATATGAAAGCACATCGATATTGAGGAGCAGATGAAAGCACATCGAAATTGAGGAGCAGATGAAATCACCTCGATATTGAGGAGTAGTTGAAAGCACATTGATATTGAAGAGCAAATAAAAGCACCTCGATATTGAGGAGCAGATGAAATCACCTCGATATTGAGGAGTAGATGATAGCACCTCGATATTGAGGAACAGATGAAAACACATCGATATTGAGGAGCAGATGAAAGCACATCGATATTGAGGAGCAGATGAAATCACCTCGATATTGATGAGCAGTTGAAAGCACATTGATATTGAAGAGCAGATAAAAGCTCCTCGATATTGAGGAGCAGATGAAATCACCTCGATATTGAGGAGCAGATGATAGCACCTCGATATTGATGAGCAGATGAAAGCATCTCGATATTGATGAGCATATGAAAGCACATCGATATTCATGAGCAGATGAAAGTACATCGATATTGGGGAGCAGATGATAGCACCTCGATATTGATCAGCAGATATTAGCATATCGATATTGTGGAGCAAATGAAAGCACATCGATAATGAGGAGCAGATAAAAACACCTCGATATTAAGGAGCGGATGAAAGCATATCGATATTGAGGAGCAGATGATAGCACCTCGATACTGATGAGCAGATGAAAGCACCTCGATATTGAGAAGCAGATGAAAGCACCTCGATATTGATAAGCAGATGAAAGCACATCGATATTTGTTAGCATATGATAGCACCTCGATATTGAGGAGCAGATGAAAGCACCACGATATTGAGGAGCAGATGATAGCTCCTCGATATTGATGAGCAGAGGAAAGCATCTTGATATTGAGGAGCAGATTAAAGCACCTTGATATTGAGGAGAAGATGAAAGCACCTCGATATTGAGGAGCACATGAAAGCAAATCGATAATGAAGAGCAGATGAAAGCACCTTGATATTGAGGAGCACATGATAGATCCTCGATATTGAGGATCAGATGAAAGCACCTCGATATTGAGGAGCAGATGATAGCACCTCGATATTGAGGAGCACATGAAAGCAAATCGATAATGAAGAGCAGATGAAAGCACCATGATATTGAGGAGCACATGATAGGTCCTCGTTATTGAGGATCAGTGAAAGCACCTCGATATTGAGGAGCAGATGATAGCACCTCAATATTAATGAGCAGATGAAAGCACCTCGATATTGAGGAACAGACGAAAGTACATCGATATTCAGGAAGAGATGAAAGCACCTCGATATTGAGAAGATGAAAGCACATCGATATTTAGGAGCAGATGAAAGCTCCTCGATATTGAGAAGATGAAAGCATATCGATATTGAAGAGCAGATAAAAGCACCTCGATATTGATCAGAAGATGAAAGCACATCGATATTAAGGAGCAGATGAAAGCATCTTGATATTGAGGAGCAGTTGAAAGACCCTCGATATTGAGGAGCAGATGAAAGCATCTTGATATTGAGGAGCAGTTGAAAGTCCCTCGATATTGAGGAGCAGATGAAAGTACCTTGATATTGGGGAGCAGATGAAAGGACCTCGATATTTAGGAGCAGGTGAAAGCGCATCGATATTGAGGAGCAGATTAAAGCACCTCGATATTGACGAGCAACTGATAGCACCTCGATATTGAGGAACAGGTGAAAGCACCTCGATGTTGAGGAGGAGATGAAAGCACCTTGATACTGAGGAGCAGATGAAAGCACCTCGCTGTTGAGAAGGAGATGAAAGCATCTCGATATTGAGGAGCACATGATACCACCTCGATATTGAGGAGCAGATGAAAGCACATAGATATTGAGGAGCAGATGATAGCATCTCGATATTGATGAGCAGATGAAAGCACCTCGATATTGAGGAGCAGATGAAAGCACCTTGATATTAAGGAGTAGATGAAAGCACTTCGATATTGAGGAGCAGATGAAAGCACCTCGATATTAAGGAGTTGATGAAAGCACCTCGATATTGATGAGCAGATGAAAGCACCTCGATATAGAGGAGCAGGTGAAAGCACCTTGATATTGAGGAGCAGTTGAAAGCACCTTGATACTGAGGAGCAGATGAAAGCACCTTGATATTGAGGAGCAGGTGAAAGCACCTTGATATTGAGGAGCAGGTGAAAGCACCTCGATATTGAGGAGCAGATGTAAGCACCTCGAAATTAAGGAGCAGATGAAAGCATATCGATAATGAGGAGCAGATTAAAGCATATCGATATTGAGGAGCAGATGATAGCACCTCGATATTGATGAGCAGATGAAAGCACATCGATAATGAGGAGCAGATGAAACCATATCGATATTGAGGAGCAGATGATAGCACCTTGATATTGATGAGCAGATGAAAGCATCTCGATATTGAGGAGCAGATGAAAGCATATCGATATTGAGGAGCAGATGATAGCACTTCGATATTGATGAGCAGATGAAAGGATCTCGATATTGATGAGCAGATGAAAGCACATCGATATTCATGAGCAGATGAAAGTACATCGATATTGGGGAGCAGATGATAGCACCTCGATATTGATCAGCAGATGATAGCATATCGATATTGTGGAGCAAATGAAAGCACATCGATAATGAGGAGCAGATGAAAGCACCTCGATATTGAGGAGCGGATGAAAGCATATCGATATTGAGGAGCAGATGATAGCACCTCGATATTGATGAGCAGATGAAAGCACCTCGATATTGAGGAGCAGATGAAAGCACCTCGATATTGATGAGCAGATAAAAGCACATCGATATTTGGGAGCAGATGAAAACACATCGATATTGATGAGCAGATGAAAGCACATCGATATTGAGGAGCAGATGAAAGCACATCGATATTGAGGAGCAGATGAAAGCACCTCGATATTGAGGAGCAGGTGAAAGCACATCGATATTGGGGAGCAGTTGAAACCACCTCGATATTGAGGAGCAGATGAAATCACCTCGATATTGATGAGCAGATGATAGAACCTCGATATTGACGAGCAGATGAAAGCACCTCGATATTGAGGAGCAGGTGATGGCTCCTCCATACTGAGGAGCAGATGAAAGCACCTTGATATTGAGAAGCATATGAAAGCACATAGATATTGAGGAGCAGATGAAAGCACCTTGATATTGAGGAGCAGATGAAAGCACCTCGATATTGAGGAGCAGATGAAAGCACCTCGATATTGAGGAGCAGATGAAAGCACATCGATATTGAGGAGCAGATGAAATCACCTCGATATTGAGGAGCAGTTGAAAGCACATTGATATTGAGGAGCAGATAAAAGCACCTCGATATTGAGGAGCAGATGAAATCACCTCGATGTTGAGGAACAGATGAAAGCACCTCGATATTGAGGAGCAGGTGAAAGCACATCGATATTGGGGAGCAGGTGAAAGCACATCGATATAGAGGAGCAGGTGAAAGCACCTTGATATTGAGGAGCAGGTGAAAGCACCTTGATATTGAGGAACAGGTGAAAGTACCTTGATATTGAGGAGCAGATGAAAGCACCTTGATATTGAGGAGCAGGTGAAAGCACCTCGATATATAGGAGCAGGTGAAAGCACCTTGATATTGAGGAGCAGGTGAAAGTACCTTGATATTGAGGAGCAGTTGAAAGCACCTTGATACTGAGGAGCAGGTGAAAGCACCTTGATATTGAGGAGCAGTTGAAAGCACCTTGATACTGAGGAGCAGGTGAAAGCACCTCGATATAGAGGAGCAGGTGAAAGCACCTTGATATTGAGGAGCAGGTGAAAGTACCTTGATATTGAGGAGCAGTTGAAAGCACCTTGATACTGAGGAGCAGGTGAAAGCACCTTGATATTGAGGAGCAGGTGAAAGCACCTTCATATTGAGGAGCAAGTGAAAGCACCTCGATATTGAGGAGGAGATGAAAGCACCTCGATATTAAGGAGCAGATGAAAGCATATCGATAATGAGGAGCAGATGAAAGCATATCGATATTGAGGAGCAGATGACAGCACCTCGATATTGATGAGCAGATGAAAGCACATCGATAATGAGGAGCAGATGAAACCATATGACACCCTGCTGGATGCTGATGGGGTGGTGGGGAAGGGCGAAAAGGAGGCCACTGGCAGGAGGCGTCAGACTCTCATCATCACAATCCACTTGGTGAAGAGAGAGAAGGTCCACAAGCCAGTGGATGATACAACATTCGCACAAAAAGACTGCACGCAGTTGGAGAGCCATTGCAAGAGAGTTCAAACTCTCGTAATTACTCTGCACATGGTCAAGAGAGAGAAAATAAAGGAGGTATACGATGAGCTTCCCTCCGGGCAACAAGGCACGGCTGGGGACGCTCCTTCCAGCAGGAGCAAGGCCGTTACCGGCCCACCGGAAAAGATGCCCCTTATCAGCAGCTTCAAACAGCGGGATGCATCTCAAACTCCGGACAAGAAAACTATCAGGTTCAACTTCCAAAACATGAACACTTTCGTCAAAATTCGTGAGCTGTACTGTGCCTACGACTACTGCAAGTATGGCTTCCCTGTCTCCAGCATTCGTCCTGAGCTGAAAACCCTAAAGGAGAGAGCAGTGGAGCCACAGGAAGAGCCACCAAAGGAAGCAGTAAACAAACTGCCAGAGGCTCAGAAAACAGTAACAGAGGAAGCAACAGATTCAGCCAACAAAATCAATGAGCCACAACACCTCACAGGGATCCTCAAGAAAGGAAAGACGGCCAGCACAGCTCATAAATGTGTGCGCTTTAACTTCCAGAACCTGAACAGTTTCGTCAAGGATCGTGAACTGTATTGTGGCTACGACTACTTCAGGTATGGCTTCCCTCTCTCCAGCATTCGTCCCGAGCTGGAAAGGCGAAAGGAGAGAACAGTGAAGCCACAGAAAGGGTCAGAAAAGGACGCGGTAAAGAAACACAACACACGACACCAGCAAACAGTTGGAGCAGCTCGCTGTGCACAAATGAATACCACTACTGAAGGGAAGTCTCCTAAAGGTATCCTGAAGAAAGAAAAGATGCCACGGTCCACCTGTCCAGGACATGTGTGCTTCAACCTTGGTAACCTCCGCGCCCCCGTTAAGGAACGTGAGGTGTACCGTGGCCACGACACCTTCAGATACGCCGCGCCGCTCCAAGTCACTCAGCCTCCCAACTTTACCTCGAGGCCTCACCAGCAGCCCGTTAGATCCGCCTCTAACTCGCTGCGTGGCGCACCTCGGCACCTCGAGAGGCCGACACAGCGGAGGAACGACTCCTTCCAGCAAAACTGTGGCTGGTATGCTGCACACAACTACACCAACAGCCGCCACTCACAGCACCGCCAGCACAACGCCAGCAGCCACGTCCCGCCAAGATACGAAACAAGGCATTTCTACGAGGGACAGACACATCGGGGCACCAACTCCCGCAGCAGAAGTCGTGCCAAGAGAGGCGCAAAGCCGAGTGGTGGCGAGTTTCTATGAGCACCGGGCGAGTACACAGCGTCGTGATCAAACTCAAATGTTCAGCGACGTACAGGTGACGTACATTCCGGTGCATTTCAACACCTGCTGAACAGTAACTGTCGCTGACTGGTGATAACAGAGACTGAGGAGTGCCAAGAAGCACCACAAACACACTGAGAGGAACGGCTCGCCAGCTGACTAAAATCACCATGCAGAGGAACGCATCCCATGGAACGGTGCCACTTCTACGGAACAAATTGTTCAAGAGTGTCGCATCTGTGGGGAGTGTTTGGACGCATGTGTGTGCTTACATTTCTTATCTTATATTTCAAATGAAAAAATAGAAAATATTTTCTTACAAAAAACCTTAGGCAGGGATAGCGGGGTCGTGTTGCACCTCAGAACAAGAAACGTTATGTAAGGAGTTGTCTGAACGACCACCTGTTTTAAAACTATATTTAAATGAAAGGTATTAGAATGCTCTTGCCTGTATTCTTCAGCTCAGTGTGATGAGCTGAGTTTTATTTTCTCTCTCTTTCTCTGCGGAATGATTATAGCTTCCAGGTCTGAGACGCGTGCCCAGAGCGTGACGGAGGTGAGATCGGGATGGAGCCACACATTCCGCGTTATTCATTTATCATGTAAAAATTCCCTGGTTCAGTCACGCTTGTTCGCGTGCTATCAACGATTGAGGTAGCTCACAGAAGGTGCAGGAGCCTTAGAACTTTTGCTAATAATGGTCTTCACATTTATGCCAAGTATCGTGCCAAATCTGTTCTCCGACTTGCCAATAACTCCTTCATCAATAAATCAAAATGTCAAAATTTTGCTAACAAAATTGTTTCCATCTACCTGAAAATCGCTCCCACAAACTCTCTCATCAAGTGATGATGTCAACACACCAGTCTGGCCGTTCTATTTCTTCACTGACAGGATTTAATCAAAGTCGAACAAAATCAAATGAAAGAATAATAAAAAAAATACGTCCACATAGTACACACTTATATATCTTCGACCTTTTTATGTTGAAAAGACATATGAACTTGACGAATTTTACGGAAAATGGAACATAAGAACGTAAGAACATAAGAACGTAAGGAGTCTACAAGAGGCCGGTTGGCCTGTACAAGGCAGTTCCTGTACACTCAGCCCCATCTTACCTCACCATCCATGAATTTATCCAACCTCTTCTTGAATGTATCTACGGTATTGGCACCCACCACATGGCTCCCAAGCCTGTTCCATTCGTCCACCACTCTATTTGTGAACCAATTCTTGCCTATGTCTTTGTTGAATCTGAATTTGTCTAACTTAAAACCATTGCTACGCGTCCTACCTGGCTCTTTTACTATCAAAATCTTATTGACATCCCCTCTATTAAAGCCCTTCATCCATTTGTAAACTTCAATCAAGTCTCCTAGCAACCTTCGCCTTTCTAGAAAGTGTAGATTTAAATGCTTAAGCCTGTCTTCATAAGGCAAGTTTCTCACCCCCTGAATCATATTTGTCATCCTCCTCTGTACAGATTCTAACATCTTGATATCCATTCTATAGTGGGGGACCAGAACTGAACTGCATAATCGAGATGAGGTCTAACTAATACTAAGTAAAGTTTGAGGATGACTTCAGCGCTCCTATTGCTTACGCTCCTTGAGATGAAACCAAGTACTCTGATGGCCCGATTTTTAGCCTGAATGCATTGAGCCCTAGGACGGAGGTCATCGCTCACTAGGACTCCTAAAGGTGCGGTCACACTAGCTACTGATATCGCTGGATCCAGCGGTACGGCTTGATCGGCCAGCCATTTGCGCTGCACGAGCTAATGATATCGGCTGCTTTGAGCTATCGATACGGACCGTTTTCACTGGTCGTACTGCTGGCGGCAGCGGTAGCCGAATGGAAGGGAATAAGAAACTATCGTTTATTCAGCATACATGCAATCAAAAAATATTCCATTTCTTTTTTGGGGAGGGACTTTAAATGAGTAATATAAAAGCTAGACGACAATACAAGAAAATTTCCAAATGTATTTTTTTTCTTTAATGGAAATATAATATTCATTTCTTATTTGACCTCGGTGACTTTCTAACGGGTCACCTGTACAGCAAGAGCAAGAGCAAGAGCGAACACACTTGCCAGCCATGGTCTTATCCACTTTCGTTTCACTTTTCTTTTCTTCTTTAAGTCCTCACTGGCTACAAAACAAGTGGCAAGAGTAATTGTGGACAGAGCGAATCCAAGAAGTGCTTCCTCCGTAGCGGCTAGTGTTGTTATGATATGATCCGCTAACTAGCTAGCTAGCGGACTTTGCATGTGGTGTGACCAGACTGCCGCGCGTATCGCTGGCAAGCCAGCGAAAACAAAAGCCAGGCTTGCGTTAACAATAGCAAGTGTGACCGTAGCTTAAGTCTCTCTCACGCCCGGACCTATTTAGAGGAGTGTCATTTAAGGAGTAATTGTGTGAGGAGTTATTCCTACCTACACTCAAAATGCTACACTTCCCGACATTGAATTCCATCTGTCACTTCCCCGCCCAATCATATAGTCTGTCAAGCTCATCCTGGAGAACCCTAGCGGCCCTGTCTGATTGGATTACTCTACCGATCTTGGTATCATCTGCGAACTTACTGACATCACTGCTAATTCCTGTGTCCAAGTCATTGATGAAAATAATAAAAGGCAGAGGACCCAGCACCGACTCTTGTGGGACGCAACTCGTAACACTGCCCCATCCAAATCCCACACGCTGCTCTGCTGTGTGATTGGCTGTCAGGCCACGAGAAGGGCGGGGCGGAGGAGAGCTGTGCAAAAATGTGACACAGAACGGGAATACGCGATCACACACACACACACACACACACACACACACACACACACACACACACACACACACACACAGGAAGAATAGTCAGTGAAACATGGTACATCAAACCCGCAGATTCAAATTCAAAATAGGCATACCTACCAACAACATTATAACGAACACCGCCGCTACCACCACTACTAATCACCCACCACTTGGATAACTACCATTAATACCATCATGGCAGGCACTTCAACCGCCAGAACTACCATACAGCCGCCCCCCACCAGTCCATCACCACCACTACTGCAAAAGAGGAAGAGAATAGGAGGAAAATGATAAAAGGGGAACCCAAATATCGAAGGAAAGTTTTTGAGTAGAAAAAAAGAAGAGAAGGAGAAATATGGAAATAATAAGTATGAGTAAGTGAGAGTTTTGAAGGAATAAGAGGAAGAAAAGAAGGAAAAGTAGAGGAACGGAGAAGAAAAGTAAAAGAAAAAAATATTAGATGAGGTGAAAACAAAATATGCAAACACGAAACAAGAAGATGAACAAGAAAACGGGAGAAGGAAGCGGAAGAAAAAATGTCAAGGAATTAGAACTCAAAGAACGTGAGGATACAAAAAGGAGAGTTAAGAGAAAGGCAATGGAAGAATTAAAGCAAGGCAGAGTAGGGAGAAGGGATAAGAGGCGAAATAAGACTTAGAATATATGAAAAAGTAAGAGGATATGAAAAGAAATACAAAAAGTTGGAAGAAAACAATAAAAAGGAGAAACTAAACACGGATGATAAAGAAGAGAAACAAAAGAGAGTATTTAAATGGGTAGAAATTGGGAAGATTAATATTATGAGAATGTAAAACGCAGAAAAGCAAAACGAGGAAGTACTAGTAAAAACAAAAATAACATACAAAATTGAAATAGGAGGAAGGAGGAAGATGAAAGGCAAGAACAATAAAATGGAAAGACAAAAAAGACAAAACAGACGATACAAACAGAAAAGAAGAAGGATAAAAAAATATACGAATAAGGCTGAAAAAACGAAATAAAAGGAAGGATAAGTAAAAACACGGTTGGGGAGGAGGAGTAAGAGGAAGAGATGAAAGGAAAAAAAAACAAAATGGATGACAAAATTTAGATTGAGATAATTAGGAAGTAAAAGAGGGTTTGGAGAATGGCCGCGTGGGAGAAAAGATGTGAGCCAAATTAAGAATGAGAGGGTAGGCAGGAAAAAAAAAAGATTAAAAGCAAAATTTGGAGTAAGATAATGGGAAGCAGAAGAGCGTGACGACTGGAAGGAAGTAGAAGAGGAAGAGGAAGAGGAAAAGGAAGTGATTGAAAGAGGAGGAGAAAGAGGAGATTGAGAAGATTGACGTGCGAGAAAAAAATGTGTAAAGGCAACATAAAAAAAAAATGAAAGGGATGAAAAAAAAGATTCAAAGCAAAATTTGGAGTACGATAAGGAGAAGGAAGAGCGTGAGGTCTGGAAGAAAGTAGAAGAGGAAGAGGAAGTGACTGAAAGATGAGGAGAAAGAGGAGATTGAGATGGAAGAAAAAAAGATATGAGATAAAAAGCAAAGTTGGAGTAGGATAATGAGGAAGAAGAAGAGGAGAGTCAGGATTAGAAGGAAGTAGAAGAGGAAGAGGAAGTGATTGAAAGAGGAGATTGAGAAGGTTGACGTGGGAGAGAAAAAGTGTTAAAGGAAAATAAAAAAAGAAATGAAAGGAAGAAAAAAAGAACAAGATTAAAAGGAAAATTTGGAGTAGGGTAATGAGGAAGTAGAACAGAGTGAGGACTGGAAAAAAGTAGAAGAGGAAAAGGAAGAAGGAAAAAGGAGAATCAAAAAAGGAAAATCAATTGGAAACAGTTTAATTTGAGCAGAATGTATTGCAAAGACCGTCAGAAAAAAAAAAATGAAAAAAAAAATAAAAAGGAAAGAGGAAAAAGGGAAAATTGAGAAAAAAACGATGAATAGAAAAGAGGAAGATGAAAATGAAAAAAAAGATGAAAACGTAGAATTAAAACTGGGAGAGAATGATCATAAGCAGGAGTAAATTAGAAGATGGGTGAGCGGAATAAAAGCAGACTAGACAAAAAAGACGAGAGAGAGAGAGAGAGAGAGAGAGAGAGAGAGAGAGAGAGAGAGAGAGAGAGAGAGAGAGAGAGAGAGAGAGAGAGAGAGAGAGAGAGAGAGAGAGAGAGAGTCAGCAGGTGGCAGTAAGAGGTGGTGTTAAGTGTGTGTGTGTGTGTGTGTGTGTGTGTGTGTGTGTGTGTGTGTGTGTGTGTGTGTGTGTATTTGTAGTTCAATGCTAACAAGAGACAAATCCATCACCAAGGCTCCTGGAGGGCAAGGCGGGACGATCCAGTAGTTAACAAAGCCTCACGCCGCTGAACGCGTCATCTGTGAAAATTCAGAAGAAAAAAACTACCCGAGAAATCGTATTGTTGCAGCAGCTAAATATTTGTAACTGTAAATATTTTGTACGCCTCCCTTCATTGCCAATAATCAATATAAGGGAAATATATTTGTGTGACATGTTATTATTCTTGTAAGATTAATAATACGAAGTTCTTGCTGGGCTTGTGGCAAGAATTTTCGGCCGAGTGGTTCATTGGGTAAGGTGGGCACGATGCGGCCAGCCCCAGCTCACGGCGGCTTTTCGGTGTGACGAGATGTGTGTTGCGGCGCCGGCAGGTTTAGGTGAAGGTGAGGGGATGAATTATGAGGGTTGGTGTGAGTAGAAGGAGCTAGGAGCATGAGGGCGTGGGTGCGGGGTTGGCATGGGCGTAATACTTGTTGCAAAGATTCGGCCAGGGATGAGGGAGTGCGTTGTGTGGGTTGGTGTTGGTGGCATGAGGGCGTGGGTGCGGGGTTGGAATGGGCGTAATACTGGTAGCAATCATTCGGCCAGGGATGAGGGAGTGGGTTGTGTGGGTTTGTGTAGGTGGCAGGAGGAGCATGAGGGCGTGGGCGTGGGATGGGCGCACTACTTCCAGCAACATTTCGTCACCTGCATTACGTCCCATCGCCCCAGCGTTACACTCTCAGCCTGTTCTTTGAGCGTCCCCGCCAGTGGTCGGTGTAGCCAAGGCGGCACACGACGAGGAGAAGCCATCCCAGAAGAGGACAACGTTGATGACCTGCACGTTCCTGCTAAAGATTGTTCATTTACATTAAAATGACTCAGCAAAAACAAGTGAAGAAGTCTTGGTGCTGCGGGTGCTTCGGCTGGCTCTTCGCCAGGCGGAAGCGCCGCAGCCCCTCCGAGGAACCTGACGACATCGTCGAGGAAACCGAAAACGCGGGTGCCCAGGCCGATTCAGGGCAACAGGCCCTGGTCTGCCTGAAGAAGGCTGCTCAGTCTCTCGCAGTGGTGGAGGAGGAGATCCCCTCCGACACCTTGCTGGATGCTGATGGGGTGGTGGGGAAGGGCGAAAAGGAGGCCACTGGCAGGAGGCGTCAGACTCTCATCATCACAATCCACTTGGTGAAGAGAGAGAAGGTCCAGAAGCCAGTGGATGATACAACAGTCGCACAAAAAGACTGCACGCAATTGGAGAGCCATGGCAAGAGGGTTCAAACTCTCGTAATTACTCTGCACATGGTCAAGAGAGAGAAAATAAAGGAGGTATACGATGAGCTCCCCTCCGGGCGCCGAGGCACGGCTGGGGAAGCTCCTTCCAGCAGGAGCAAGGCCGTTACCGGCTCACCGGAAAAGATGCCCCTTATCAGCAGCTTCAAACAGCGGGACGCATCTCAAACACCGGTCAAGAAAATGATCAGGCTCAACTTCCAAAACCTGAACACTTTCGTCAAAATTCGTGAGCTGTACTGTGCCTACGAGTACTTCAAATATGGCTTCCCTCTCTCCAGCATTCGTCCTGAGCTGAAAAGCTTAAAGGAGAGAGCAGTGGAGCCACAGGAAGAGCCAGCAAAGGAAGCAGTAAACAAACTGCCAGAGGCTAAGAAAACAGTAACAGAGGAACCAACAGATTCAGCCAACAAAATCAATGAGCCACAACACCTCACAGGGATCCTCAAGAAAGGAAAGACGGCCAGCACCGCTCATAAATGTGTGCGCTTTAACTTCCAGAACCTGAACACTTTCGTCAAGGATCGTGAGCTGTACTGTGCCTACGACTACTTCCAGTATGGCTTCCCTCTCTCCAGCATTCGTCCTGAGCTGGAAAGCCTAAGGGAGAGAGCAGTGGAGCCACAGGAAGAGCCAGCAAAGGAAGCAGTAAACAAACTGCCAGAGGCTCAGAAAACAGTAACAGAGGAGGCAACAGATTCAGACAACAAAATCAATGAGCCACAACATCTCACAGGGATCCTCAAGAAAGGAAAGACGGCCAGCACCGCTCATAAATGTGTGCGCTTTAATTTCCAGAACCTGGACACTTTCGTCAAGGATCGTGAACTGTACTGTGGCTACGACTACTTCAGGTATGGCTTCCCTCTCTCCAGCATTCGTCCTGAGCTGGAAAGGCGAAAGGAAAGAACAGTGAAGCCACAGAAAGGGTCAGCAAAGGACGCGGTAAAGAAACACAACACACGACACCAGCAAACAGTTGGAGCAGCTCGCTGTGCACAAATGAATACCACTACTGAAGGGAAGTCTCCTAAAGGTATCCTGAAGAAAGAAAAGATGCCACGGTCCACCTGTCCAGGACATGACATTGTGTGCTTCAACCTTGGTAACCTCCGCGCCCCCGTTAAGGAACGTGAGGTGTACCGTGGCCACGACACCTTCAGATATGCCGCGCCGCTCCAAGTCACTCAGCCTTCCAACTTTACCTCGAGGCCTTACCAGCAGCCCGTTAGATCCGCCTCTAACTCGCTGCGTGGCGCACCTCGGCACCTCGAGAGGCCGGCACAGCGGAGCAACGACTCCTTCCAGCAAAACAGTGGCTGGTATGCTGCACACAACTACACCAACAGCCGCCACTCACAGCACCGCCAGCACAACGCCAGCAGCCACGTCCCGCCCAGATACGAAACAAGGCATTTCTATGAGGGACAGACACATCGGGGCACCAACTCCCGCAGCAGAAGTCGTGCCAAGAGAGGCGCAAAGCCGAGTGGTGTCGAGTTTCTGTGAGCACCGGGCGAGTACACAGCGTCGTGATCAAACTCAAATGTTCAGCGACGTACAGGTGACGTACATTCCGGGTGCATTTCTCAACACCCGCTGAACAGTAACTGTCGCTGACTGGTGATAACAGAGACTGAGGAGTGCCAAGAAGCACCACAATCACACTGAGAGGAACGGCTCGCCAGCTAACTAAAATCACCATGCAGAGGAACGCATCCCATGGAACGGTGCCACTTCTACGGAACAAATTGTTCAAGAGTGTCGCATCTGTGGGGAGTGTTTGGACGCATGTGTGTGCTTACATTTCTTGTCTTATATTTCAAATGAAAAAATTGAAAATATTGTCTCACAAAAAACCTTAGGTAGGGATAGTGGGGTCGTGTTGCACCTCAGAACAAGAAACGTTATGTAAGGAGTTGTCTGAACGACCACCTGTTTTAAAACTATATTTAAATGAAAGGTATTAGAATGCTCTTGCCTGTATGCTTCAGCTCAGTGTGATGACCTGAGTTTTATTTTGTCTCTCGTTCTCTGCGGAATGATTATAGCTTCCAGGTCTGAGACGCGTGCCCAGAGCGTGACGGAGGTGAGATCGGGATGGAGCCACACATTCCGCGTTATTCATTTATCATGTAAAAACTCCCTGGTTTAGTCACGCTTGTTCGCGTGCTATCAACGATTGAGGCAGCTCACAGAAGGTGCCGGAGCCTTAGAACTTTTGCTAAAAATGGTCTTCACATTTATGCCAACAATCGTGCCAAATCTGTTCTCCGACTTGCCAATAACTCCTTCATCAATAAATCAAAATATTGAAATTTTGCTAACAAAATTGTTTCCATTTACCTGAAAATAGCTCCCACAAAACTCTCTCTATCATCAAGTGTCGATGTCAACACACCAGTCTGGCCGTTCTTATTCTTCACTGACTGGATTTAATCAAAGTCGAAGAAAATCAAATGAAAAAATAATAAAAAAAATACGTCCACATGGTACACACTTATGTATCTTCGACCTTTTTATGCATGTAAAACACAGATAAAATTGACGAATTTTACGAGAAGTGGAACCTGGCATCCCACACGCGGCTCTGCTGTGTGATTGGCTGTCAGGCCACGAGAAGGGCGGGGCGGAGCAGAGCTGTGCAAAAATGTGACACTAAAAGGAAGACGCGATCAGGCCACGGTGAATTTTACACACACACACACACACACACACACACACAAACACACACAATGGAAGAATAGTAACTGAAACATGGTATAACAAACCCGTAGACCTAGACTCAAAATAAGCATTCCAACTAATAACACTATCAGGAACACTGCCGCTACCACCACTACTAATCACCCACCACTTGAATAACGACCATTAACACCATCATGGCAGGCACTTCAACCACCAGGACTACCATATCCGCCCCCCCCTTCTTCCCGGCATCACCACTGCAGAAGAAAAGGAAGAGAATAGGAGGAAAATGATGAAAGCGGAATGCAAAATCGAAGGAAAAGTTTGTGGGCAGGAAAAAGGAGGAGAAGGAGTAATATGGAAATAATATGTATGAGTAAGTGAGAGTTTTGAAGGAGTAACAGGAAGAAAAGAAGCAAAAGAAGAAAGACGAAGAAAAAAAAAGAAAGGAATAAATATTAGATGAAGTAAAAACAAGACTTGCAAAAAGGAAACAAAAAGATGAACAAGAAAACGGAAGAAGGAAATGGAAGAAAAAATGTCAAGGAATTATAACTAAAAGAACGTAGAGGATACAAAAAGGAAGTTACGAGGAAGGCGATGGAAGAATTAAAGCAAGGCAGAGTAGGGAGAAGGGATAAGAGGCGAAATAAGACTTAGAATATATGAAAAAGTAAGAGGATATGAAAAGAAATATAAAAAGTTGGAAGAAAACAATAAAAAGGAGGAAAAAATAAACACGAATGGGAAAGAAGAGAAACAAAAGAGAGTATTTAAATGGGTAGAAATTGGGAAGATTAATATTATGAGAATGTACGAAACGCAGAAAAGCAAAACGAGGAAGTAAAAGTAAAAAAAATAATATACAAAAGTGAAATGACAGGAAGGAGGAAGATGAAAGGCAAGAACAATAAAAACAGAAAGACAAATAAGACAAAACAGACAGAGACGATAAAAGAGAGAGAAGACAAAGGGTGAGAAATATACGAATGAGGCTGAAAAACAAAATATAAAGACGGATAAGTAAAAACATGGATGGGGAGGAGGAGAAAGAGGGAGAGATGAAAGAAAAGAATATGGGAGTGAAAGTTTAGTGAGATAATGAGGAACTGAAAGAGGGGTTGGAAAAGAGAAAAGATGTAGACCAAATTAAGAATGAATGGGAAAACAAACAGAAGAAAAAAAAAGATTATAAGGAAAATTTGGAGTAGGACAATGAGGAGGAAGAAGAGCGTGAGGACTGGAAGGAAGTAAAAGAGGAAGAGGAAGAGAAAGTGATTGAAAGAGGAGGAAAAAGAGGGGAATGAAAACATAGACAAGCGAAAGAAAAAGTGTAATGGCAACATTAAGAAAAAAATGAGATGAAAGAAAAAAAAGATAAGATAGAAAGCAGAATTAGGAAGAGGATAATGAGGAAGAAGAAGAGAGTGAGGATTAGAAGGGAGAAGAAGAGGAAGAGGAAGAGGAAGTGATTGAAAGAGGAGGAGAGAAAAGGTATAAAGGCAACATTAAAAAAGAAATGAGAAGGAAGAAAAAAAGAACAAGATAAAAAGGAAAATTTGGAGTACGATAATGAGGTGGAAGAAGAGAGTGGGGATTAGAAGGAATTAGAAGAGGAGGAGAAAGAAGGAAAACGGAAAAGCAAAAAAAGGAAAATCAATGGGAAACAGTTTAATTTCAGTAGAATATATTGCGAAAACCATCAAAAAAAGAGAAAACAATAAAAATAAAGAGAAAAAGGAATAAAAGAGAAAAAAAGAAAGGAAAAAACATTGAATAGAAAAGAGTGGAAGATGAAAAAGGAAAAATAAAGATGAAAACGTAGAATTAAAACTGGGAGAGATTGATCATAAGCAGGAGTAAATTAGAAGATGGGTGAACGGAATAAAAGCAGACTAGACAAAAAAGACGAGAGAGAGAGAGAGAGAGAGAGAGAGAGAGAGAGAGAGAGAGAGAGAGAGAGAGAGAGAGAGAGAGAGAGAGAGACAGCTAAGAGGTGGTGTGTGTGTGTGTGTGTGTGTGTGTGTGTGTGTGTGTGTGTGTGTGTGTGTGTGTGTGTGTGTGTGTGTGTGTGTGTGTGTGTGTGTGTGTGTGTGTGTGTGTGTGTGTGTGTGTGTGTGTGTGTATTTGTAGTTCAATGCTAACAAGAGATAAATCCATCACCAAGGCTCCTGGAGGGCAAGGCGGGACGATCCAGTAGTTAACAAAGCCTCACGCCGCTGAACGCGTCATCTGTGAAAATTCAGAAAAAAAAACTACCCGAGAAATCGTATTGTTGCAGCAGCTAAATATTTGTAACTGTAAATATTGTGTACGCCTCCCTTCATTGCCAATAATCAATATAAGGGAAATATATTTGTGTGACATGTTATTATTCTTGTAAGATTAATAATACGAAGTTCTTGCTGGGCTTGTGGCAAGAATTTTCGGCCGAGTGGTTCATTCGGTAAGGTGGGCACGATGCGGCCAGTCCCAGCTCACGGCGGCTTCTCGGTGTAACGAGATGTGTGTTGCGGCGCCGGCAGGTTTAGGTGAAGGTGAGGGGATGAATTATGAGGGTTGGTGTGAGTAGAAGGAGCTAGGAGCATGAGGGCGTGGGTGCGGGGTTGGCATGGGCGTAATACTGGTAGCAATCATTCGGCCAGGGATGAGGGAGTGGGTTGTGTGGGTTGGTGTGGGTGGCATGAGGAGCATGAGGGCGTGGGTGCGGGATTGGCATGGGCGTAATACTTGAAGCAATCATTCGGCCAGGGATGAGGGAGTGGGTTGTGTGGGTTGGTATGGGTGGCATGAGGAGCATGAGGGCGTGGGTGCGGGGTTGGCATGGGCGTAATACTTAAAGCAATCATTCGGCCAGGGATGAGGGAGTGGGTTGTGTGGGTTGGTGTGGGTGGCATGAGGAGCATGAGGGCGTGGGTGCGGGATTGGCATGGGCGTAATACTTGTAGCAATCATTCGGCCAGGGATGAGGGAGTGAGTCGTGTGGGTTGGTGTGGGTGGCATGAGGGTGTGGGTGCGGGGTTGGCATGGGCGTAATACTGGTAGCAATCATTCGGCTAGGGATGAGGGAGTGGGTTGTGTGGGTTGGTGTGGGTGGCATGAGGAGCATGAGGGCGTGGGGGCGGGATTGGCATGGGCGTAATACTTGTAGCAATCATTCGGCCAGGGATGAGGGAGTGGGTCGTGTGGGTTGGTGTGGGTGGCATGAGGGTGTGGGTGCGGGGTTGGCATGGGCGTAATACTGGTAGCAATCATTCGGCTAGGGATGAGGTGGTGGGTTGTGTGGGTTGGTGTGGGTGGTAGGAGGAGCATGAGGGCGTGGGGGCGGGATTGGCATGGGCGTAACACTTGTTGCAATCATTCGGCCAGGGATGAGGGAGTGGGTCGTGTGGGTTGGTATCAGGTTCAACTTCCAAAACCTGAACACTTTCGTCAAAATTCGTGAGCTGTACTGTGCCTACGACTACTGCAAGTATGGCTTCCCTCTTTCCAGCATTCGTCGTGAGCTGAAAAGCCTAAAGGAGAGAGCAGTGGAGCCACAGGAAGAGCCACCAAAGGAAGCAGTAAACAAACTGCCAGAGGCTCAGAAAACAGTAGCAGAGGAAGCAACAGATTCAGCCAACAAAATCAATGTGCCACAACATCTCTCAGGGATCCTCAAGAAAGGAAAGACGGCCAGCACCGCTCATAAATGTGTGCGCTTTAACTTCCAGAACCTGAACACTTTCGTCAAGGATCGTGAGCTGTACTGTGGCTACGACTACTTCAGGTATGGCTTCCGTCTCTCCAGCATTCGTCCTGAGCTGGACAGGCGAAAGGAGAGAACAGTGAAGCGACAGAAAGGGCCAGCAAAGGACGCGGTAAAGAAACACAACGCACTACACCAGCAAACAGTTGGAGCAGCTCGCTGTGCACAAATGAATACCACTACTGAAGGGAAGTCTCCTAAAGGTATCCTGAAGAAAGAAAAGATGCCACGGTCCACCTGTCCAAGACACGTGCCCTTCAACCTTGGTAACCTCCGCGCCCCCGTCAAGGAACGTGAGGTGTACCGTGGCCACGACACCTTCAGATACGCCGCGCCGCTCCAAGTCACTCAGCCTCCCAACTTTACCTCGAGGCCTCACCAGCAGCCCGTTAGATCCGCCTCTAACTCGCTGCGTGGCGCACCTCGGCACCTCGAGAGGCCGACACAGCGGAGCAACGACTCCTTCCAGCAAAACAGTGGCTGGTATGCTGCACACAACTACACCAACAGCCGCCACTCACAGCACCGCCAGCACAACGCAAGCAGCCACGTCCCGCCAAGATACGAAACAAGGCATTTCTACGAGGGACAGACACATCGGGGCACCAACTCCCGCAGCAAAAGTCGTGCCAAGAGAGGCGCAAAGCCGAGTGGTGGCGAGTTTCTGAGAGCACCGGGCGAGTACACAGCGTCGTGATCAAACTCAAATGTTCAGCGACGTACAGGTGACGTACATTCCGGGTGCATTTCTCAACACCCGCTGAACAGTAACTGTCGCTGACTGGTGATAACAGAGACTGAGGAGTGCCAAGAAGCACCACAATCACACTGAGAGGAACGGCTCGCCAGCTGACTAAAACACCATGCAGAGGAACGCATCCCATGGAACGGTGCCACTTCTACGGAACAAATTGTTCAAGAGTGTCGCATCTGTGGGGAGTGTTTGGACGCATGTGGGTGCTTACATTTCTTATCTTATATTTCAAATGAAAAAATTGAAAATATTGTCTTACAAAAAACCATAGGCAGGGATAGTGGGGTCGTGTTGCACCTCAGAACAAGAAACGTTATGTAAGGAGCTGTCTGAACGACCACCTGTTTTAAAACTATATTTAAATGAAAGATATTAGAATGCTCTTGCCTGTATGCTTAGAAGGAAGTAGAAGAGGAAGAGAAAGTGATTGAAAGAGTAGATTGAGATAGACGTGGGAGAGAAAAGATGTAAAAGCATAATTAAGAAAAAAATGAGAGGGAAGAGAAGAAAAGAGAAAAGATAAAAAGCAAAATTAGGAGTATGGTAATGAGGAAGAAGAGGGTGAGGACTGGAATGAAGTAGAAGAGGAAGAGGAGGAGAATGAGGAGGTTAACAAGGTAGATGTGGGAGAAAATAAGATGTAAAAGCAAAATTAAGAAAGAAATGAGAGTAAAGAAAAAATATAAAAGATAAAAAGCAAAATTAGAAATAAGATAAAGAGGAAGAAGAAGAGCGTGAGGACTGGAAGGAAGTAGAAGAGGAAAAGGAAGAAGGAAAACGGAGAATCAAAAAAAGAAAATCAATGGGAAACCGTTAAATTTGAGCAGAATGTAAAACGAAGAACGCCAGAAAAAAAAAACAATAAAAAATGAGGAGAAAAAAGTAATGAAAGACGAAAAAGGAAAAAAAAGGAAAATTGAAAAAAACGATGAATAGAAAAAACTGAAAGATGAAAAAGGAAAAAAAGATGAAAACGTAGAATTAAAACTGGGAGAGAATGAACATAAGCAGGAGTAAATTAGAAGATAGGTGAGCGAAATAAAAGAAGACTAGACAGAAAAAGGAGAGAGAGAGAGAGAGAGAGAGAGAGAGAGAGAGAGAGAGAGAGAGAGAGAGAGAGAGAGAGAGAGAGAGAGAGAGAGAGAGAGAGAGAGAGAGAGAGAGAGAGAGAGAGAGAGAGAGAGAGAGAGAGAGAGAGTCAGCAGATGGCAGTAAGAGGTGGTGTTAAGTGTGTGTGTGTGTGTGTGTGTGTGTGTGTGTGTGTGTGTGTGTGTGTGTGTGTGTGTGTGTGTGTGTGTGTGTGTGTGTGTGTGTGTGTGTGTGTGTGTATTTGTAGTTCAATGCTAACAAGAGACAAATCCATCACCAAGGCTCCTGGAGGGCAAGGCGGGACGATCCAGTAGCTAACAAAGCCTCACGACGCTGAACGCGTCATCTGTGAAAATTCAGAAGAAAAAAAACTACCCGAGAAATCGTATTGTATCATTAGCTAAATATTTGAAACTGTAAATATTTTGTACGCCTACCTTCATTGCCAATAATAATCAATATAAGGGAAATATATTTGTGTGACATGTTATTATTCTTGTAAGATTAATAATTCGAAGTTCTTGCTGGGCTTGTGGCAAGAATTTTCGGCCGAGTGGTTCATTGGGTAAGGTGGGCACGATGCGGCCAGTCCCAGCTCACGTCGGCTTCTCGGTGTGATGAGATGTGTGTTGCGGCGCCGGCAGGTTTAGGTGAAGGTGAGGGGATGAATTATGAGGGTTGGTGTGAGTAGAAGGAGCTAGGAGCATGAGGGCGTGGGTGCGAGGTTGGCATGGGCGTAATACTGGTAGCAATCATTCTGCCAGGGATGAGGGAGTGGGTTGTGTGGGTTGGTGTGGGTGGCATGAGTTCGTGGGGGCGGGATTGGCATGGGCGTAATACTTGTTGCAATCATTCGGCCAGGGATGAGGGAGTGGGTTGTGTGGGTTGGTGTGGGTGGCATGAGGAGCATGAGGGCGTGGGTGCGGGGTTGGCATGGGCGTAATTCTTGTTGCAATCATTCGGCCATGGATGAGGGAGTGGGTCGTGTGGGTTGGTGTGGGTGGCATGAGGGCGTGGGTGCGGGGTTGGCATGGGCGTAATACTGGTAGCAACCATTCGGCCAGGGAAGAGGGAGTGGGTTGTGTGGGTTGGTGTGGGTGTCAGGAGGAGCATGAGGGCGTGGGCGTGGGATGGGCGCACTACTCCCAGCAACATTTCGTCACCTGCATTACGTCCCATCGCCCCAGCGTTACACTCTCAGCCTGTTCTTTGAGCGTCCCCGCCAGTGGTCGGTGTAGCCAAGGCGGCACACGAAGAGGAGAAGCCATCCCAGAAGAGGACAACGTTGGTAATCTTCACTTTCCTGCTAAAGATTGTTCATTTACATTAAAATGACTCAGCAAAAACAAGTGAAGAAGTCTTGGTGCTGCGGGTGCTTCGGCTGGCTCTTCGCCAGGCGGAAGCGCCGCAGCCCCTCCGAGGAACCTGACGACATCGTCTAGGAAACCGAAAACGCGGGTGCCCAGGCCGATGCAGGGCAACAGGCCCTGGTCTGCCTGAAGAAGGCTGCTCAGCCTCTCTCAGTGGTGGAGGAGGAGATCCCCTCCGACACCCTGCTGGATGCTGATGGGGTGGTGGGGAAGGGCGAAAAGGAGGCCACTGGCAGGAGGCGTCAGACTCTCATCATCACAATCCACTTGGTGAAGAGAGAGAAGGTCCACAAGCCAGTGGATGATACAACAGTCTCAGAAAAAGACTGCACGCAATTGGAGAGCCATGGCAAGAGGGTTCAAACTCTCGTAATTACTCTGCACATGGTCAAGAGAGAGAAAATAAAGGAGGTATACGATGAGCTCCCCTCCGGGCACCAAGGCACGGCTGGGGACGCTCCTTCCAGCAGGAGCAAGGCCGTTACCGGCCCACCGGAAAAGATGCCCCTTATCAGCAGCTTCAAACAGCGGGATGCATCTCAAACCCCGGTCAAGAAAATGATCAGGTTCAACTTCCAAAACCTGAACACTTTCGTCAAAATTCGTGAGCTGTACTGTGCCTACGACTACTGCAAGTATGGCTTCCCTCTCTCCAGCATTCGTCCTGAGCTGAAAAGCTTAAAGGAGAGAGCAGTGGAGCCACAGGAAGAGCCAGCAAAGGAAGCAGTAAACAAACTGCCAGAGGCTAAGAAAACAGTAACAGAGGAAGCAACAGATTCAGCCAACAAAATCAATGAGCCACAACACCTCACAGGGATCCTCAAGAAAGGAAAGACGGCCAGCACCGCTCATAAATGTGTGCGCTTTAACTTCCAGAACCTGAACACTTTCGTCAAGGATCGTGAGCTGTACTGTGGCTACGACTACTTCAAGTATGGCTTCCGTCTCTCCAGCATTCGTCCTGAGCTGGACAGGCGAAAGGAGAGAACAGTGAAGCCACAGAAAGGGTCAGCAAAGGACGCGGTAAAGAAACACAACACACTACACCAGCAAACAGTTGGAGCAGCTCGCTGTGCACAGATGAATACCACTACTGAAGGGAAGTATCCTAAAGGTATCCTGAAGAAAGAAAAGATGCCACGGTCCACCTGTCCAGGACATGTGCGCTTCAACCTTGGTAACCTCCGCGCCCCCGTTAAGGAACGTGAGGTGTACCGTGGCCACGACACCTTCAGATACGCCGCGCCGCTCCAAGTCACTCAGCCTCCCAACTTTACCTCGAGGCCTCACCAGCAGCCCGTTAGATCCGCCTCTAACTCGCTCCGTGGCGCACCTCGGCACTTCGAGAGGCCGGCACAGCGGAGCAACGACTCCTTCCAGCAAAACAGTGGCTGGTATGCTGCACACAACTACACCAACTCCCGCAGCAGAATTCGTGCCAAGAGAGGCGCAAAGCCGAGTGGTGGCGAGTTTCTGTGAGCACCGGGGGAGTACACAGCGTCGTGATCAAACTCAGATGTTCAGCGACGTACGGGTGACGTACATTCCGGGTGCATTTCTCAACACCCGCTGAACATTAACTGTCGCTGACTGGTGATAACAGAGACTGAGGAGTGCCAAGAAGCACCACAAACACACTGAGAGGAACGGCTCGCCAGCTGACTAAAATCACCATGCAGAGGAACGCATCCCAATGAACGGTGCCACTTCTACGGAACAAATTGTTCAAGAGTGTCGCATCTGTGGGGAGTGTTTGGACGCATGTGTGTGCTTACATTTCTTATCTTATATTTCAAATGAAAAAATAGAAAATATTGTCTTACAAAAAACCTTAGGCAGGGATAGTGGGGTCGTGTTGCACCTCAGAACAAGAAACGTTATGTAAGGAGTTGTCTGAACGACCACCTGTTTTAAAACTATATTTAAATGAAAGGTATTAGAATGCTCTTGCCTGTATGCTTAGAAGGAAAGTAGAAGAGGAAGAGGAAGTGATTGAAAGAGGAGATTGAGATAGACGTGGGAGATAAAAAATGTACAAGCATAATTAAGAAAAAAATGAGAGGGAAGAGAAAAAAAGAGAAAAGATAAAAATAAAAATTAGGAGTAAGATAATGAGGAAGAAGAGGGTGAGGACTGGAAGGAAGTAGAAGAGGAAGAGGAAGAGGAAGTGATTGAAAGAGGAGTAGAAAGAGGAGGTTAAGAAGATAGACGTGGGAGAGAAAAAGGTGTAAAAGCAAAATTAAGAAAGAAATGAAAAGGAAAAAAAATAACAAGATGAAAAGGAAAATTTGGAGTAAGATAAAGAAGAGAAAGAAGAGCGTGAGGACTGGAAGGAAGTAGAAGAGGAAGAGGAAGAGGAAATGATTGAAAAAGGAGATTGAGAAGGTATACGTGCGAGAGAAAATGTGTGAAAGTAAAATTTAAAAAAAGAAATGAGTGGGAAAAAAAAGATAAAAGATAAGAAGCAAAATTAGGAATAGGATAAAGAGGAAGAAGAAGAGCCTGAGGACTGGAAGGAAGTAGAAGAGGACAAGGAAGAAGGAAAAGAGAGAATAAAAAAAAGGAAAAGCAATGGGAAACCGTTAAATTTGAGCACAATGTAAAACGAAGAACGTCAGAAAAAAAACAATAAAAAATGGGGATAAAAAAGTAATAAAAGACGAGAGGAAAAAAAAGCAAAAAATTTAAAAAACGATGAATAGAAAAAACTGAAAGATGAAAAAGGAAAAAAAAGATGGAAACGTAGAATCAAAACTGGGAGAGAATGATCATAAGCAAGAGTAAATTAGAAGATAGGTGAGCGGTATAAAAGCAGACTAGAAAAGAAAGGAAGATTCTTAGCATCACAACAACAAGACCAAGACCAAGAGGATAAGACCACAGAATTGATATAGAAAAGAAAGAAAAAAAAAACTACCAGCAAGAGGAACATAGGTAAGAAGCAAGAGAAGGGACGAAAGGGGAATAATAGGAGGAAAAAAGGGAAGAGGAAGGGAAGGAGAGGAGAGGAGAGGAGAGGGGAAGAGGCGTGTAACAGAGAGGGGAGGAGAGATCTGTGTCAACACGATAACGCCCCATCATCTAACTCAACCCCTCGGCGAGAGAGAGAGAAAGAGAGAGAGAGAGAGAGAGAGAGAGAGAGAGAGAGAGAGAGAGAGAGAGAGAGAGAGAGAGAGAGAGAGAGAGAGAGAGAGAGAGAGAGAGAGAGAGAGAGAGAGAGAGAGAGAGAGAGAGCGAGAGAGAGAGAGAGAGAGAGAGAGAGAGAGAGAGAGAGAGAGAGAGAGAGAGAGAGAGAGAGAGAGAGAGAGAGAGAGAGAGAGAGAGAGAGAGAGAGAGAGAGAGAGAGAGAGAGAGAGAGAGAGAGAGAGAGAGAGAGAGAGAGAGAGAGAGAGAGAGGCAGGCAGAAGCAAAGCGAAGTCTAGAGTGTGCGTATTGCCAGCGGCGAGGACACACCGATGACGAGTGTTACGCTCGAGCCGCCGACATCAGACAGGAACGACTGCTTCGAGCAATCCTGTCTGAACACCAGCCACCCATCACCCAGCCTGCTCCCTACCAGCAAGCGGTGCACGCCCCGCCCTACCCATCCTGGCCTCATCCCCCGCACACTCCCCTTCCGCTGATTCGATAAGGCGATACGGACACCAGCAGCCTCAAGATTCTGTCCGCCAACGTACGAGGCTTTAGGACCAACATCGGGGAGCTGACACACGCCTTCGTCCTCAGGCACCACATCGACATAGTGGTGACAGTGGAGACCTTCCTGGACAACACATGTGCCACCACCTGTGATAAGATCCCCGGGTACTCGCACTGGGCCAGACGAGACCGCCACACAGGACAGGGGGGAGGCATTGCTGTTTGCCACCGAAACGGCCTGCAGATGGACGCCCTCACCACAGACTCTCCCCTGGAAATGGAGATGATGTTCCTCCGCATCATTCTCGAGGACAGGAGCGCTCTGCTACTCTGTGCCATGTACCGGCCACAGTGGCAAGGCATCGCCCCCCTCACCTACCTCCTACCTCACAGAGCACCTGGACGACCTTATGGCTGCCCACAGCTGTCAGTACGCGATGGTTGTGGGCGACCTAAATCAACACCTGGTGGCGAGGGCCTTCACCGAGCTCACAGCGGTGCATGGATTGCACAACCATGTTGAGTTCCTGACACATCAGCGAGGCTCCCTGGACCCTGTGCTCACAGACCTGCCGAGTGACTGCGTGTGCTGCCCACTAGACCGTGTGGGCAGTTCCGACCACAAAGCCATACTCACCACCATCAGCCTGGCCCCAGCGCGTGAAGAGGAACACCAGCGAGTCATCTGGCTGTGGGACCGCGCGGACTGGACGGCTGCAAGGCAGGCCCTGGCAGCGACTGCTTGGGGCACAGTCCTTAACGGTGACCCACAACATGACGTCTCCGCCCTCACCACTGTCCTCAATACCGTCCAGCAGCAACACGTCCCCCACCACCTACTCATCCAGCCCAAAAGACCAGCCTTGGTTAGGGTACAGGTGCCGTATTGCAGCCGAACGGAAATACAAGGCTTGGACAATATATAAAAGACACCCCACGCAGGAAAATAAGTCACAACACAGACGAGCCTGCAAAAATATGACGAGGACAGCAAATTTGGCAAAAGAAAGGTGGGACGCCGACAGGAGGAGAAAGCTGTCCTCTAAGCAAACCGACCAGAAAAAGTGGTGGGGGCTGGTGAAGGAACAGCAAGGCCATACCCCCAGGAACGTATCCCGCCCTGAGGAAACCTGACGGAGACCTGGCCATCACCAGCCGGGAAAAGGCTGACCTGCTGGCCTGTCACTTCAGTCAAAAGATGACAACCCAGGAGCCAGACAGGCAGCCGCCCCCTCCCCAACTCATCGCCTCAAGACTAGAGAATGTGCTAATCTCTGAGGACGCTGTCAGGAGACATCTGAGGGCGTCAACACCAGGAAGGCGCCAGGCCTGACAGCGTGAGTCCATACTTACTGCGGCGATGCTCCGATGAGCTCACCAGCCCCCTCGCCCAGATCTTCCGGCGATGCCTGCAGAGCGGGGTGTGGCCTGCACAGTGGAAGGAGGCCAGAGTCACACCCGTACACAAGAAAAGATCCAGGTCCGAGCCAGGCAATTACAGGCCAATATCACTCCTCCCAATCATCAGCAAGATATTTGAGAGGATCATCGGGGAGCAATTGACATCCTTCCTCTAGGAAAACCACCTGCAGTCACCGAAGCAGTTTGGTTTTCGGAAGGGCCGCTCTACCTCAGACCTCCTCCTTCTCCTCTCAAAGTCCTGGCATGACGCCCTTGATGACGGCCACCCCTCTCTCGTGATTGCCCTGGATATAGCTGGCGCGTTCGACTCCGTTTGGCACCGCGGTCTGACGGCGAAGCTACAGCAACTAGGCATCACGGGGACCTGCGCCTGCTCTCAAACTACCTGTTAGGCAGGAGCCTCCACGTAGCAGTCAACGGAAGCACCTCGACCAGCTTCCCGGTGGAGGCCTCCGTTCCACAGGGGTCCGTCCTTGGACCTATTCTGTGGAACATATACTTTAACGACCTCCTGCAAACTATCCCGGCAGCAAGCGCTTACGCCGACGACTGCACCCTCTCCAGAACATACAAGAGGGAGGAAGCCCAGGACGTGATAGAGTCCGTCAACAGACAGTTGGCAGACATAATGGCCTGGGGAAAGAGGTGGCAAGTCAGGTTTGCCCCTGACAAAACCCAGGCCATGGTAATATCACGTTCTCGGGAGGACGCGAGGCAACTCCACGGCAGACTGAGATTCGGGAATGACACCATCCCTCTGCAGTCCAGCGTCGACATCCTGGGCGTGGAGGTGGACTCCCAGCTGCGGTTTGACCGTCACCTTGAAAGGGTGGCGCAAAAGCCTCCCAGAAGGTGAACCTCCTGCGCCGCATGAAGAACCTCCTCGATGCTGAAGGCCTGAACACCCTCTATAAGGCACAAGTCCGTCCAGTGATGGAGTATGCACCGCTCACCTGGATGGCCAGCGCCCGCTGCCACCTCAACCTGCTAGACAAGGTGCAGAGGAGGGCTGAACGCCTCATCAACGGCACCCAGCACCACCGACCGAGCCAGTGGGAGACACAGCGACAACAACAACAACAACACCCACACGAAGGAAGGGCAAGACCAGCCACGAACCAGCTGAATAGCCTGGAGCACCGTCGCCGCGTCGCTGCCCTGACGGTGCTACACAAGGCACAAGTGGGCCTAGTGCCCCACCTGACGGACCTGAGGGCTACCTGGAGGAGGTCTGAGCGCAGCACGAGAACGGTGCTGAGCAACGCCTCCCTCCTGGAAGTGCCAATGGCCCGCTCCAGCACCCACCAACGTGCCTTCTCCATCGCTGCGGTGGTGTGGTGGAACAACCTCACTGCTGATGTGGATGTGACACAACTGTCCACTCAGCAGATGAAGGTTGCGTCCCACAGGTGGCTACTCCTACACCCACCGTAAATATGTATATATATAATTGTATAATATATTGTATAATAATTGTATAATATAATCGGCAGAAGCTTTTAAATAGCTCCCCAACGGTCGGGGGAACTTTAGCATAGACAAATAATACTGCCATGTACTAATGTACTGAACACGTTTAAATAAATAAAAAAAGAGAGAGAGAGAGAGAGAGAGAGAGAGAGAGAGAACGGGTGAGTCAAAATTCTTTCTCCTGAACCATTTTTCTCTCGGTCTGATGAAGTCTTATCTCTCTCTCTCTCTCTCTCTCTCTCTCTCTCTCTCATAACTTTCATTCAACTCGAAACAAGATTGATGTGTCTTTTTCTTTAAGTAAAATAATTGTAATCTAAAAGTTATAAAACGAGAGAGAGAGAGAGAGAAGAGAGATCCTTTCCTAACAGATGTTTTACTGCTAAGCCTGACAACTTAAACCTAACGTCTCTCTCTCTCTCTCTCTCTCTCTCTCTCCATTAATAACCATCATTACACACTTAATTATTTCCTAAACGCTGCGAGATAATCACCATCGTAAACCACCTTCCTTATCTCTAATCGTTCCAATCACCACCATCACCACCACCACTACCACCACCACCACCACCACCACTTTCCATTATCACCAGTCTATCTATCTATCGTTTGCAGATGGTGGCACGTGACGATGGGAGGAGGAAGAGGAGGAGGAGGAGGAGGAGGAGGAGGAGGAGGAGGTTAAGTGGAGATGAATGTCGTATGGGAGGAGTGATAAGAGGTGTGTGTGTGTGTGTGTGTGTGTGTGTGTGTGTGTGTGTGTGTGTGTGTGTGTGTGTGTGTGTGTGTGTGTGTGTGTGTGTGTGTGTGTGTGTGTGTGTAAATTGGAACTTGTGTAACTGATTTTTGTCTGTTACATTCTCTCTCTCTCTCTCTCTCTCTCTCTCTCTCTCTCTCTCTCTCTCTCTCTCTCTCTCTCTCTCTCTCTCTCTCTCTCTCTCTCTCTCTCTCTCTCTCTCTCTCTCTCGGTAGGGTTAGGATGAAGAGCGGAAGAAGGCAAAAAGGATAGCGTAGAAAATTGGCTGGGAGGGAAGGGGGGAGGGAGGGAGGGAGGGAGGAAGAGGAGGGAGGGAGGGAGGGAGGAAGAGAAGGAGGGAGGGAGGGAGGGAGAGAAGAAAAGAAAGAGGGAGGGACTGAGGGTAAGGGGGAGGGTGGAGAAGAAGAAGAAGAAGAAGAAGAGAGAGAGAGAGAGAGAGAGAGAGAGAGAGAGAGAGAGAGAGAGAGAGAGACAGACAGACAGACAGACAGAGAAAAAGACTGCAATACATAGATAGAGAGATAGATATAGATTTTGTGTATGTGTATTTTTGGTGTGTAATCGTATGTGTGTGTATGCCTCTCATTCACCCACGGTCTATTCAAATGCTAGACTCGTTATCACAAATCAATACTCTCTCGAAATACCCACTTTTTTTTTTGGAGCTCTGGGGACCGATCTCTGGGTACTGCTGGGACCTCACACGCTACACCCTCCCATCTCAATTACTCAAAAGGGGATAGTACCCGCGTCTGTCAGTGAAAACCCTTTGCTAGTAGTGGTCTGAGTGGGAATCGAACTGCAGACCGCCGGGTGACAGGCAAAGGTTGTATCCATTGAGCCATGAAGCGCTGTGTGGGTGTATTTTTTTTATAGTAAAGGAAACAGCTGGAGGGGGAAACAATAATGGAGAAAAGAAGCCCGGTAATCACTGTTTTTTGTTTGTTTGTTTGTTGTTTTTTAGTGTGTGTGTGTGATGAATATATGACCCAAGGGATATGGCAACGGGGTGACTGATGGTGATGTTGATGGTGGTGGTGATGACAGTAATGGTGGTGGTTATGGTGGTATTGGCAGTGGTGGTGGTGGTGGTGGGCGTGATGACAGTAATGGTGGTGGTTGTGGTGGTTCTGGCAGTGGTGGTGGTGGTGGTGGTGATGGTGGTGGGCGTGTTAAAAAATAGTGCTTCCCATGATACACGGCTACGATAACTTGCTCCATAATGACAGAACTGCTAGTAATGAAGAAATTAGAGGATGATGACCACAATAATGAGAACTATTAGGAGGAGGAATAGGAGATGAGGAGGACGAGGAGGAGGAGAAAGAGGGTGAGAAGTAGAGAAAGATGAAAGGGGTGTATGAAAAGAAACAAAGTAAGAAAAGCTGAATGTGGAATGATGACCTCTAACCTTTGACCTTTATGATATGTTTCAGCCGAGGGTTCAGAGATGGGCCCCGCGGCAATGTCTAATGAGGTCACTTTCACTCTTGCTGCAAAATGTAATGAGAAAAAAAAAATGTCGTACTATTATTTCAGACAAGAGTACAGGAGCATGTCGTGTGACGCTCAAGACATGCAACAAATTTTAGAAAGCTTGAGAATGCAAAGAAAACACATGTTGAAGGAGATGAAGCAGAGATGAATGCCTGTGAGTGAAGACAAAGGAAGGTTGAGGCGGAGGAGGAGGAGGAGATGGAGGAGGAGGAGGAGGAAGAGGAAGAGGAAGAAGAGGAGGAGGAGGAGGAGGAGGAGGAGGAGGAGGAGAAGGAGGAAGAGTAGGTAAAATATTACTTCAACTCTTTGGTAAGTTTAAATCTCAAAAACCCTCGAGGGACTAACGTTAGAGCTTATTCAAGTACGAAATGACCCGTATTACATTCATTCACTGCCGTCTCTCTTCCAGTGAGGTAGAGGTTGAATCGCTTGAACAGCTCTTGAACTGGCTGTGCCCTCAACAATGGTATCTCTTTCTGCGCCTCTATACTTTCTCGATTTACTCAATATCCATCGGGTAATTTGAGGGACAGAACTGCACTGCGTACTCTAGGCGAGGTCACACTAACGAGTTACAGAGCGATAAACTTTCCTACGACGTCATATGAGTAAACTTTCTCGCCCCGAACCCGAGCATGGTATTGACTTTCACCACGGGCATACTTACGGGGCTGTGGGTGCTTCATTACACTGCAGCAGGGAAGAAGAGGCAGAGGAAGCGGAGGAGTAGAGCACTGAGCAGAAGGAGCAGGAGGAGGATGACTAATGCGAAAAGTGGAAGAAGAAGAGATGGAGGCGGAGGCAGAGGGAGAAGAGGAGCAGAGCATCAAAAACAAGAAATACAAGGAAGGATAAATGAAGACGGATGCGAAAAGTAGAGGAAGAAGAGAGGGGGCAGAGGCAGAGGGGTAGAAGGAGCAGAATACGAAGAATAAGAAGTACAAGGAAGAATAAATAATGACGGATGCGAAAAGTAGAGGAAGAGTAGCGGGGAGTAGAGGGAGGAGGGAGGAGGGGCGAGACATTGAGAAGAAGTTGTCGGGGTTGGTGAAATATAGAATAGCAAGGAGGGAGGAGGAGGAGGCAGGTAGGCGAGAGCAAGCAAAGACACACCTTTTGACGCGGCGGGTATTCAAGGCGAAGCGAGGCACCACCACAAAGGGCCCGACGAGGGTGTGACTGGAGGCGAGGAGACGAAGGGCGAGGGAGGGCGGTAGGGAGAAGAGGAGAAATAAGAAGAGACGAAGAGGGAGACGAGAAGAGGAGGAAGGCAAGGAGAGAGAATAGAGCTTTTAGGAGACAAGATGGAAGGGAGAAAAGAAGGGAGAAGAGGGGGAGGGAGACGAAGAGGGAAGGAGAGACACAGAGGGGATCAATCGGGTTCTAATGAGTGCTTTATTAGGTTCACGGTACAGAAGAAAAAAGTTGGAAAGATTCGTTTAGTCGGCGCAACATCTGTGGTCATAATTTATGCCGGCGGTACAGAAGAAGGGTCAAACTACCACCAAGGTCATAAAACTTCTCCTGGAAATGCTCACACCTTATACGAAAGTCTTGTGAAATGTGTGTACTTGTGAGACGAAATGTTTTAAAATACGGCCCATCTTTGTGTTTAATAAAATATAGTTGTATTTCCACCTGTTTGGACATCCTTAAATCACGTGTTCTGGGTCACTTGTTTGGTAGACGGTCTGTTCTGTTCCTTCGGCGGTCAGGGTGGTGTTGTCGTCGTACCACAGATGCTTAGCGAAGATCCCGATGATGACCATCGCCAGAACGCCACATATTAACATTATAAACATGTTCATCCTCGACTTTCCGTTTTGATTTCCTGTGGTCTCAAAGGGTGAACCCTGATTTGCAGGCATTTTGAATACCCGTCGTCTTCTGATACGGCGGCGACGTTGCGTAATTTCCCGCAAGCAGCAAATTCAACCTCCTGGTGCAATACCAAGATTAAAAGAATTACAGATAACAAAAAAATAATGCTTATTAAAATAATTGCAGACCGGCCAGGATATCTCCTCACTAGAAACTTTAAAAATCTGAATTATTTTTTGGATCATTTAAAAAATAATACCAGATTCGTTCAGCGTTGTTATTTGCCAAAATGCAATATATGCACCTCAAAGCTGTCAACTAACAAATAGTCATCATTCAGTGCAGTGCAGACATGTACCTTTGGGTAAATGCAGCATTCACAGAGACTGACTGTATAGTCTTCAGAATCCGTCTATCGCTGACGCAAAGTCTCACATTAGCAACATTTGGTCCAAGTGAACCGTTCACAGAGACAGAGTTAACTTACACACACGGAATCCGTCTACCGCGGACACAAAGTATCGCATTCACACAACTAACAACATCTGCAATGCATCTGCAGCATTTACAGAGTTTGATGTGTTGACAAGTGCACGACAGTGTGGCTGCCTTTGATGAACCCCCGGTTAGCTGCGATTATCTTTCTGTTTTTGTCATACAGGTATTTTATTTTCGCCATTTCCTCTTGAGATTTTTCACTCGACATCCATCGCTTGTACAAATCGTTGACTTCCTTTAACAGCATTATTTCTTTGGTGTTGTAACCGTTAAGATAAGTTATACGATCTCTCGATCCCAAGTCGACGTCTTTCATGATTTGGAAATAATCTATGTCGGTTACTATCTTTCGTGGGTTGTAGGCACGTACAGCGTCTGTCCACTGGTGAATCTGGCACCGGGTAGAGGATCGGGCATTTCGCAGGTAATGTTGACGAACCCGTCGCCGATCAATTATTGAATCTGCAAGTAGTCGCGTCCGATTTAGAATCTGTCGTTACAGCGTTTGAATTGAATGCCGATGCTGAGTCGTTGATGTCTAAAAAAATGTTAAGTCATTCTCTGTATCGAATTCGTTATTACGTTGTTGGAGTTGTTCGTATTCATTTTGCATAAGATCGATCTTGTTTTTATTTTCAGATAATTCTGCGTTCAGTCGGTCTTTCTCTTGGATTATCTTTCGTATATTTGCATTAACTTCTAAGAATTTCTTATCTACATCTTTGTATATCGTCATTATTTGTTGTACTTTGGCAGATGACTTTTCAATTTCTTTCCTTAATTCAGATTTTTCTTCTTCGTGTTTAGTTTGTTGATTTTGTAATTCATCCATGTGCTTCTTTGTAGAATCGGCTAACTCTTGACTAAATAAACTTATTTCCTACACCGTGTCAGAGTATAACAAGAATTCTGTTCACTCTAGTAATAGTATTCCCTGAAATGTAATCGAGTTATTTGACAGTTCAGAATTGGTAGCGTTATTCGACAAAGTCTCACATGTAACGGGTAAAGTCCATAATCGGTTGATGTCTTTGACAAAATGAAAACAGCACTGAAGATCCAATGGCAGAAATGCAAGTCCGCGACTGTCAACCGCGGTGACGACATCCTGAACTTCTGTCAGAACGTGAATAACTTCCTTAAATGTTTCGATTTGACAAATTATGATTTTCGAGGTCTGATTCTCGACGCGTTGATACGCGAAGATTTCATTAAAGTCCACCGATTCACAGAGACGATTTTTGAGACGACTTTTGAAACTCTAAAGTCCATTAAAATAGATTTTAGTTTTTGTCAACTGCACGACATCCCAGACAACGTGAAAAACAAACGTCAAATGGCAGATATCGAAAGATCGAACTCCTGCATCAAATGCGACATGTCGTTGAACGAAATCCACGCCAAGGATTGGCTGACCCGAAACCTGAACGCCGACTATTAAGGGATCGCCTTTACGCCAGTTTCTCAGCGAAAGACCACAATGATAGCACCTCACGTTGTCACTATATCGTCAGACCGTTATTTCTCAAGCGTTGAATTATGTTTCCCATCTCGACAACGATGAAAAAGAATCGGCTGTTTAGTTTGATCTGGTCTGGAATTAACAAATTAAAATAAATAACGAGCGCGTGTAACATATGTTGTTTGACACGCGTGTATTGAACGAAATTGTTCATCCTCGACTTTCCGTTTTGATTTCCTGTGGTCTCAAAGGGTGAACCCTGATTTGCCGGCATTTTGAATACCCGTCGTCTTCTGATACGGCGGCGACGTTGCGTAATTTCCCGCAAGCAGCAAATTCAACCTCCTGGTGCAATACCAAGATTAAAAGAATTACAGATAACAAAAAAATAATGCTTATTAAAAGAATTGCAGACCGGCCAGGATATCTCATCACTAGAAACTTTAAAAATCTGAATTATTTTTTGGATCATTTAAAAAATAATACCAGATTCGTTCAGCGTTGTTATTTGCCAAAATGCAATATATGCACCTCAAAGCTGTCAACTAACAAATAGTCATCATTCAGTGCAGTGCAGACATGTACCTTTGGGTAAATGCAGCATTCACAGAGACTGAGTGTATAGTCTTCAGAATCCGTCTATCGCTATCGATGAAGAGAGGATCATTGGTGAACTGCATGAAGTAACAATCTGGATTGTGGTATATGTGTTCTACTAAGGGATCGCCTTTACGCCAGTTTCTCAGCGAAAGACCACAATGATAGCACCTCACGTTGTCACCCACACCTGTAAGAGTAATAATAGACTTAACTTAACTTAACGTAATACGGTTAACTCTTGTTTGAATTGATCATTCTCTGTATCTAATTCGTTATTACGTTCTTGGAGTTGTTCGTATTCATTTTGCATAAGATCGATCTTGTTTTTATTTTCAGATAATTCTGCGTTCAGTCGGTCTTTCTCTTGGATTATCTTTCGTATATTTGCATTAACTTCTAAGAATTTCTTATCTACATCTTTGTATATCGTCATTATTTGTTGTACTTTGGCAGATGACTTTTCAATTTCTTTCCTTAATTCAGATTTTTCTTCTTCGTGTTTAGTTTGTTGATTTTGTGTAAAACTTAACGACAATGACTTATTTTATTTCAGCTTAACATAAGATAAATTGACAGTATTGACACTCGCCTAAATTAACATACAATAATAAGGTACACGAACACACTGTTAAATGAAATTATCTTCAAGAATGTAGATAAAGTCGTATTACGACAAACCACCGCCAAAGACTTTCAGCCATCTTCAATACTCAATAGGATAAGATTTGCAGTTTAGCGATCTGCAAAGATCTTAATATTTGTCTTCTATGAGGACGTATATTTATGTAATATTTACATTAAAAAAACAAAACAAAAATTACATTCTTTTTATTTTTAACAAACGTACATTACATTATTTAACAAATGTACATTACATAGTGTGGAGGAAGAAAGGATGTGACTCACGTGATAAAATGAAATGTCAAGTGTTTATTCTACATGTGTGTGAATGTGTTTATTCTACATGTGTGTGAATGCTGAGATGTGTACTAATTTTTAAGATGTTGAATGTGTACTAAGTTTTAAACTTACAGTTGTAAACGAACTCTTCCTGTTGAACCTCTTCCTGTTGTATGTAACTTGTGTGTGTGTATTAAAATCAATAAGAGTACAACTCTTATGTGGTAGCGGACAAGAGTTCTGTTGACAATTGAGACAAAGTCGCACATTCACTAGCAGCAGTCAAGTATATGCAATTCGTCTTGTTAAACCTCACAGCCACAGTCTTCAGCTGCACGGCAGCAGTGTTCATCATCCGAAGGTCTCGGATCACAAATCGAATCGTTAATGGTCAAACTAAACGGACATTCGACTGCGATTAATCAAGTAAAAGAGTTTTACGAAGCCGAATTCAATAATCAACAACTGGATTTTATTTTTTAAAATGCAAGAATTCAATGATTTGGTCAACCGAATATTAACAGAGAAAAATAACGAGACATCCATGATTTTCAACGAAGCGGTAGAAAAACTAAATGAAATAAAAAAAAGAGTTAATCTTCTTCGGTCCGACGAGTCAATATTCGAGTGGCGTTGAGTTAATCTTCTTCGGTCCGACGAGTTAATATTCTTCGAATGTTTTTTAGTGTAGTTGATTCTTTTACGTTTTGCTTTGTTGTTGCTACTAGTACTACTGATAATTACGCTGCCGCAGCTAGTGGTGCCACCATCATTAAAACTGTCGGTGTCACTGCTGGTGCTACTACTACTGCACATCTGGATGACGGACACGAACACAACGTAAATCTCGTAACAGGTTCCCTACAGGCCATACAGCTCAACGATAACGGAAAGACGAAACATGTTTGACTCTTCGCTCTTAACATTGCTCTACAAATTCGAAGAGTCTATTCAACAATGCAACTCTCTTGGACGTGTGAAAACAGATTCTGATTAGGAGATGTAGTTGAATAGAAAGTTGAGATTCTGAATAGAGAGTAGTACATCACGCTAGACTTTGTTATACTAGACTTTGTCATCTGCGTGCGCAAGAGTTCACAACCCGTCTAACACCGACGCAAAGTCACACATTAACACAACTATAACATCTGTAATGCTTGAGTCCAACAAAGCAACTCTCTATTGCATTGCTGAAGTCTAGCGTGATGTAATCTCTATTCAGAATCTGTTGGTGTGTCACCTCAGAGCAGGTTGCACGTTCGACGGTGCGTCTAGACCAACAATGCAACTCTCTAGTTGCTCTTAATGCTTGTAAGATTTTGTACACTCCGTAGGCAAGAGCTCACAATCCGTCTAAACACAACTGTAACATCTGCTTTGTCATGTGAGTCGACTTTCCAATCTAGACCAACAATACAATTCTCTAGTTCTCAATGCTTGAGTCCAACAATGCAACGAAATGCCCGATCCTCTACCCGGTGCCAGATTCACCAGTGGACAGACGCTGTACGTGCCTTACAACCCACGAAAGATAGTAACCGACATAGATTATTTCCAAATCATGAAAGACGTCGACTTGGGATCGAGAGATCGTATAACTTATTTCAACGGTTACAACACCAAAGAAATAATGCTGTTAAAGGAAGTCAACGATAAGGACGAGAAGGTCTCACATTCACTGGGCAACTTACTCTTCAAACAGATTCTGCTAGAACAGATTCTGAATAGAGTTGTCATCGTCACGTTAGACTTTGTCATGTGAGTCTGTACACTCCGATGTTAGGTAGGCAAGAGTTCTTCAACAAAGAAGAAGTCTTAACCTACATTTGCATGCGCGAAGAGAGACCCATGCAAATGTCACACACAACTAGAGAGTTGCTGCGAACAGATTCAGATAGAATATAGTTAAGATACGATTCTGAACTCTGTAGTGTTTGACACATTCAAGAGGTATAGTATTGGTGCAGGTCATCTCGACTTATGCAAAACATGTAGAGATACATTGGACGGGCATGTAGCAATTACTACATCTTAACTCGAGTGAATGTGAGTTTGTTTGTCTTGTGCAGAGTTGCATTGCATTGTTGGGAGTTGCATTGTTGCGAGCTACTATGCTTACATGCATTAACAAACCACGAAGCAGCACACATGCAGCAGCAGCAGCGAGCTACTAAAGCTACGAAGCAGCACACATGCAGCAGCAGCTATGCTTACATTCACTAACAAGCTACGAAGCAGCACACATGCAGTAGCAGCAGCGAGCTACTATGCTTACATGCACTAACAAGCTGCGAAGCAGCACACATGCAGCAGCAGCAAGCCAACTTACATGCAGCAGCAGCAGCAAGCTAAACGCACTAACAAGCTACAAAGCACATGCTTACATGCAGCAGGAAGCTACGAAGTTGTTGAATATGCAAGTTGTGTAGTCACCGCGAACGTCTGCACACATGCAGCAGCAGCAGCAAGCCAACTTACATGCATCAGCAGAATATGAGACTTTGTGTCAGTGGTAAACGTATTCTGAATACTATACGTGTTGTTGCATGACTTAAACCCTCAAGAGTTGCAGATGGTGGTGAATGCGAGACTTTGTGTCAGCTGTAGACGGATTCTGAATACTATTGTGTGACCTGCGTGATTCTGAATAGAAATCTTACTTTGTCTCAGAGTTGGATCAAATGCGTTGCAGATGTTGCTAGTTGTGTGAATGCGAGACTTTATGTCAGCAGTAGACTGATTCTGAAAACTATACGAGTGTTGCATGCTTATTCCCTCAGACTTTTCTGTTGTCACTTTGTCTCAGAGAATGCTGCAGATGTTGTGTGAATATGAGACTTTGTGTCAGTGGTAAACGTATTCTGAATACTATAAAGTTAAAGAGTTTTACGAATCCGAATTCAATAATCAACAACTGGAATTTAAAAAAAAATGCAAGGATTCAATGATTTGGCCAACCGAATATTAACAGAGGAAAATAACGAGACATCCAAGCTTTTCAACGAAGCGGTAGAAAAACTAAATGAAATAAAAAGGAATGCGGATGGACCGTATTTTTATCAACTGTAATTTAGTTTAAAACGGGGTCTAACTTAGGTCGATCCGAATTTATTTTGGATAGAATTTGAGGTGACTCGATAGATACGCCTTGTACGGATCGAGAGAAGAATAAAGTAAAACAATCAGTAAATTCTTATTTTTATTTATTACACATAATCATTGCAGTGCTTCTTCTTATCTTGTCAGGAGTCCATCCAACGGCTCTGTTTACTTGTGCATCTATTCGAGTATATTCTGAGACGTTGGTGAATGCGTGACTTCGTCTGTAATGTGAATGCGTGACTTCGTCTGTAATATAAACCAATTCTGAGACGTTGGTGAATGCGTGACTTCGTCTGCAATGTGAATGCGTGACTTCGTCTGTAATGTAAACCAATTCTGAGACGTTGGTGAATGCGTGACTTCTTCTGTAATGTAGACCAATTCTGAGACGTTGGTGAATGCGTGACTTCGTCTGCAATGTGAATGCGTAACTTCGTCTGTAATGTAGACCAATTCTGAGACGTTGGTGAATGCGTGACTTCGTCTGTAATGTAGACCAATTCTGAGACGTTGGTGAATGCGTGACTTCGTCTGCAATGTGAATACGTGACTTCGTCTGTAATGTAAACCAATTCTGAGACGTTGGTGAATGCGTGACTTCGTCTGTAATGTAGACCAATAATTATTCTGAGACGTTGGTGAATGCGTGACTTCGTCTGCAATGTGAATGCGTGACTTCGTCTGTAATGTAAACCAATTCTGAGACGTTGGTGAATGCGTGACTTCGTCTGTAATGTAGACCAATTCTGAGACGTTGGTGAATGCGTGACTTTGTCTGCAATGTAGACCAATTCTGAGACGTTGGTGAATGCGTGACTCCGTCTGTAATGTGAATGCGTGACTTCGTCTGTAATGTAAACCAATTCTGAGACGTTGGTGAATGCGTGACTTCGTCTGTAATGTAGACCAATTCTGACGTTGGTGAATGCGTGACTTCGTTAATGTGTGACTTTGTCTGCAATATAGACCAATTCGGAGACGTTGGTGAATTCAATTCTGAGACGTTGGTGAATGCGTGACTTTGTCTGCAATCTAGACCAATTCTGAGACGTTGGTGAATGCGTGACTTTGTCTGCAATCTAGACCAATTCTGAGACGTTGGTGAATGCGTGACTTTGTCTGCAATCTAGACCAATTCTGAGACGTTGGTGAATGCGTGACTTTGTCTGCAATGTCGTTTTGGTCGTTGTCAGTGGGCTCGTCTAGCTCTCTGTTTTGGTCGTCGTCGTTCGTGTTGAAGGTGGAGTCTACTGTGTCAACGGACGTCAATAGAACGCTGCAAGATTTGACAAATGCTGTCAGGACAATTAATTATTAATATCGTGTACGACAGTATTAATGTTGAAGTATTACTGTCCCACTTACTAAAGTACAATCCCGATGAGGATACAATGATCTTGATAGAGCAGTTGCGTACACAGCTGCGATCTGCATTCGATTCAGATGAAACCAAAATTAACATTATAAGATCATACAACGTGCTGAAGCAAATATACGATTCTTTGGTAGAAAAAGCAATCGCCTGCGCTTGAAGTAGGTTATCAACTCAACTTTTATCTTTCACTTTCTACTGCTGTCTGTGATGAGTTCTTCGAATTTCTTCATGAGAGCCAAGCACCTACAAGAAGTTAGTGACATTTATGCTGTGGAAATAACGACAACCCTCTCCGATTCCAGTTCGGAAAACTTTGAGAAATCCGCAGAATCTTTGGTGTCGACGACGTTAGAGATGTGTTGTGTGTACGATTTGCAAATAGTGTCCTGCATGTTGTAAGCAGAGCTGTGCAAGGTCTTAGCGTTGTCCTCTTCGATTATGTCCCTCAATCCGCTCAAGGTAGGATTGACTGCAGCGACGACCCGATGTTTGTTTTCGCGTGTCGTGATGTCCTGAGGGTTGCTATAATCCGAACTCAATTTAGAATCGATAGTCTTGGCTATCTCGCTGCTTTCAAAAACTTTATTGGATCTGTCGTAATCGTCGTTGTTGTTGTTGTTGTCGTCGTCATCGTCATCATCGTCTTCGCTAATCGTTAGCTTAGGGTCTGTCGTTATGACAATGAAGTTGGGAATGGCGTCAATGATTTCTGGACCGTTGGTCATACAAACACAGATCAGTCCGTCGTGCATCACTTTTACGTCTACGACGCGTGCGAATTCTTTGATGTCGTTCATCTCAGGCTCGCTCAAGCGATCGCTGTCCAAGTCTCGGTAAGCCACGGGTTCAGAGGCCAGAGTGTCTTTGTAGATAGCGTACCTCTTAACGTTGTCTCCAGTGTACTCCTCGACTGCAAAATTGACATGGTCTATCACCAACGAGTCGTTCTGAAGGGATACTTGAATACCAGTCAGGTAAACTCCAAATTTGTTGACCAGAGGATAAGTGTTGTCGATTATGTTCTTGCTTTCGTTTTCTCCGCTGCTGAGCAGACAAGCTGTGCAGCGTACACACCGTCCAATCTGACACACGCACAAGCCTTGCTCGTCTCGTCGCCGCGGTGAACGAAAACCGTTTCGGGTAGGTAGGTACAACTGTTAACGATCCTCAATAGAATGTTCTGTCTCAGGTTGATCAGAATATTCTCTCGTTCCGATGAAAAAGACTCTAACTGACCGACGATAGACTCTAATTCGAGGTTGAGTGCTTCTAGGCTGGCTTCTATAACGTTCGCAGAAGGTGATGAGTGCGACGAACCGTTCGTAGAACAATTCGAAGCAATGTCGTGACATTTCTTACTGGTCGTCTTGATATTTTGAAATGTCTTTTGGCGTTTCTCGATTGCCCCTTTGTGAGTCTCATTGACATTCGAACACGTGGATTGAACGTGTTGCCATAGCAACGACAGTTCGTGGTTGATGCTCGCCACAATTTCCGTGGCGGTGACGGCCGATTCTTCGTGGGAGGAGGGATTGACACCCGTGCTAGCATCCTCCTCCATGTCGTCGTGAGCGGAAGGCAGGTCCGATCGATGATCAAAACTTTGGAGACTTTCTTCTACACGTCGACAGATTCCGTCATGAGATTTGTTCTAGAGTCTGAGACTTTGTTTCACTGATGTCTGTCATTTGATTGTCTAACTTAGTATGACGGAGAGTGAATGTGAGACTTTGTTCTACATGTTTACAGATTCCTAAACCGTGTGAATGTGCCGTCATGTGGCATATTAAGCCTTCGGCGAACGTCTGACTCGGTATGACGGAGTGAATGTGAGACTTTGCTCAATATGTCGACAGATTGTGGCATCTTAGGCCTTCGGCTGGTTGCGAACGTCTGACCGACGGAGTGAATGTGAGACTACGTGCTGCACAGCGACAGATTCTCACACACATCCATGACCGAGTTGACAAATGAAGCCAAATTGTACTGGTGAAAAATAAACAATAAATACGGACTTAACATTTTATTTTACTCTTACTGTCCGATACATTCCCATTCAGTCTTTCATACGGAGACATTTCTTCCTTTGCTTGATGATTGATTTTTTCATGCATGTCGAAGGTTTTGATCTGGCCTTGAATGGTGCTGCAGATTCATTGCAGATGTTGTTAGTTGTGTGAATGCAATACTTTGTGTCAGCGGTAGACGGATTCCAAGTGTGTGTGTGTGTAAGTTAACTCAAATGTTGCTAATGTGAGACTTTGCGTCAGCGACAGACGGATTCTTTAACTCTTTCCTATGTGTGTGTGTTTTAAGCGTTTTTTTTTTTAGATTCTCTAGCGATGTGTTCATCTGTGCAATCTTAAAATCATTATTCTTTATAGTTTTTTCACATATACTTAATTTATTTGTCTTTTCACTTAATTCGGTGCTAAGGCTTGTTACTTGTGTTTCTAATTCAGTTACTTTGTTACCTTCAGTGAATAATGTGGTTTTTAAGAGTTCGTTGCTCTTTTTCTACTCGGCTTCACAGGAAACGTACTTTTGATAATTTATCAAATTTTCATCGTTCAATGTTTTAATCTCGACGTCTTTGTTAATAATGCTTTCCTGATATGTTTGGCTCTCGACGTCTTTGTTATTAATACTTTCCTCCAATTCTGTTATTTTTTGGGTTTCATTTTCTTTATCTACGGTCAGATCGGTAATTTGTTGGTTCATCTGTGCAATTCGTTGATTTATAGACGTTTCATTAATTGTCACGTTTTCAAGAATTTGCTTGTTCAACTGGGTTATTTCGAGTTCTTTGACACTGAGCGTTTCCTGATTCGGGCATTGTGCATCTAGACCAACAATGAAACTCTCTAGTTGCTCTTAATGCTTGTAAGATTTTGTACACTCCGCTGTTACGTAGGCAAGAGTTCACAATCCGTCTAACGCCGACGCAAAGTCACATATTAACACAAGTCCTGCCGTTAACAATGCAATTGCCGATGCCACCAACACTGTTGTTTCCGGTGATCAAGCCTTTCAGACGTTATCAGACGAATCCGTTCAGATTTTATCAAACGTATCAAACGAATCCGTTCAGATTTTATCAAACGAAACCATTCAGAGTTTATCAGACGAAGAATGGTTCAGTAAAATTGAAAACATAGATCAGGAAAACATCGGTTTGTGAACGAAACACTGGTTAATTTCTCGGAACAAGTGCTTGGCGATGAAGACTCTTTGAGAGCTAAGATCACCGACATACTAAAAGTGAACATACGCGACACCGTATTGAATCATCTGAGAAACATCGTCTCGGATGTCAACGACGATACTATATTTGATTTGACCGCCCATGTTAAACAATTAATCGACGAACATCAACTGCTCAGTAGAAGTAGTATAAACACATTTGTTATCGACGAATCCAATTCGAAGAACAAAGTACTTCACAAACAAAACAGGTTCTGCATATTTAATTTTTATTTCGACGACGATACGCTAACGTCCTATACCGACACGACTATACCTCAACAATACGGAGCGTTTCATATTAAATTAATCGATACTCCTTTTTCGGAAAGCGACATAGTGCCTTCTGTGTTTTTGTACGCTTGGATAGACAAAGTTTCTGTTGTTGCCAACAACGATGTGATCAATTTTAAAATTCGGCTCAAAAACACAGAAAACTTTAAAGTGTACATCTCTTTGTTTTCGACACGTAACGATAAAAAAAACCTCCAATAAAAAAAACTCAATTGTCCTTTTTGTTTTAATCAGTCACACAAGGATAATATCGGTTATAAATTAAAATGATAATATGATTCTTAGGATAAAGAACACTATAGAACTAAATTATGTTTGGCTTAATCCTGTTTTTTACTTTAATCGTTGTCGAGACTTTGTCGAATAACGCTACCGATTCTGAACTCAAAATCAGACGACCTGTACGACAAGGTCTCACATTCACCCCAACAGATTCTGACCAAGAGATTCTGAACTCAATGTTTGAAGTGAATGCTAGTCTTTTGTCTTAATAATTAACTAATATTGACATATTGCATTACAGTTATGTGAATGCGAGACTTTGTGTCAGCTGTAGACGGATTCTGAATATTATTGTGTAAACATCAGGGTTAATAAAATGTTTATATCCTACATCATATTTATTATTTTCAACAACCTACATCACTCTTGAAATCGGTGCAGCGAGTTATTCTTGCACCGAGACGCGAAATCACGGACCCCACTCGTGCAGGTCAAAGATTGCTGTTTTAGGTGCTACCTGTAATGTGATTAATAAATCTATAGTGTTTTTTTTTTTTTTTTTTTGAGTGTGAATAAAAGGTTCGTAAGAAGTACATGTTTTATTTTAGACATTGACTCAAAGTTTCAATTCGGCCAACACGGCTTGTAGGTGTGCACCGTAGCCTTCGATGTCGTCGTACAATAACCTGGCGAACACGGACGAGAACGGAATGGCAGCAGTGAAGATATTTTCGTACATAGTTTCTTTGATGGAGTTAAGAGTACGACAACGATTAAAGTAAAAAACAGGATTAAACCAAATATAATTTAGGTCTATAGTGTTCTTTATCTTAAGAATCATATTATCATTTTAATTTATAACCGATAGTATCCTTGTGTGACTGATTAAAACAAAAAGGACAATTGAGATTTTTTTTATTGGAGGTTTTAAACAAATAAAATAAAAATAATTAAATAGGACTGACTTTGTTTTACTTAGGAATGAATTTGTTTTAATGGTTGACGATTTACATTGCAAAGGTAAACAATAAATACATTGAACACTCTACGGGTGTGCGTGCGTGGACACCGAAGCCTAATCGAGTTAGGATGGATACCCCGAAAAAAGACACGGTACAAAGTAAAGCAGATGTCCCGAAAAAAGACCCTTTACAAAGTACAATCAAACCTCGAATGAAAAAGAGCGCTCCAGCAGTCAAGCGAGTAGCAAGTGGGAAGAGCCAGAAAGCGGGATCTCCGTTCTTACCAACCAGTTTAATCAAGACGTTGAATACACAAAGTCTCGAAAATCGTTCACCTCTAGAGAGGACGCAACAAAAGCCTAGCATATTGCAACCTTCTCCTCTCTCCAAAATAGCAAACTCAGGTCAAACAGCTACATCCCCTCAACCAGAAAAATCTCGAGCGTCTTTAAAATGGTGAATTCAAAGACGTCATGTATCAGCGTCGACAACAACCGATTCTTTCTGATCGACGGGAATTTCCTCTTGGGTGGAAGATTAGAAAATGTCAATCTGAAATCAGACCAAGTTTTTGAGACTCCTCAGCGTTGATTTGTAAAAGGAAACGTTGCTAGAAAAAGAAAAATAAATATTCTGAGCCGCGTCTACGGCTTCGTTGAAATATAGTTCTGTCATCGTTTTTTTATCAGAGTTATCATCGACGATCGATGCCTTCCATTTGGAGTGAGTAACAAACGATGTGCAAAAATACACAGTGCTAAAATACACAGTCAAAATACACAGTGCAAATACACACAGTGCAAATACACACAGTGCAAATACACACAGTGGAATCGCTGTCGTACTCTTCGCTGCAACCAAGTGAGAAGATAAGATTCATTTGGGTTATGTACATGAATCTCGGGTTATGTACATATAGTAGAATTTCAGTTGACTGTTGAAACAAAGTCACACATTTACTTAGAGTTAAGATGTAGTAGATGTGGAGATGTAGTAGACTGTGAGGTGTAAGAAGACGATGTCGTGACATGTCGACAACTAACAAGACGAATTGCTTAAGTTCAGATGTTATGGGTGTAACAAGACGAATTGCACATCAGAGTACCTGACTGCCGATTCTACAAAGAAGCACATGGATGAATTACAAAATCAACAAACTAAACACGAAGAAGAGAAATCTGAATTAAGGAAAGAAATTGAAAAGTCATCTGCCAAAGTACAACAAATAATGACGATATACAAAGATGTAGATAAGAAATTCTTAGAAGTTAATGCAAATATACGAAAGATAATCCAAGAGAAAGACCGACTGAACGCAGAATTATCTGAAAATAAAAACAAGATCGATCTTATGCAAAATGAATACGAACAACTCCAACAACGTAATAACGAATTAGATACAGAGAATGATCAATTCAAACAAGAGTTGACTCAAAATAAAACTCTACTCCTACAAGAGACACAAACGATGAATTACAAAATCAACAAACTAAACACGAAGAAGAAAAATCTGAATTAAGGAAAGAAATTGAAAAGTCATCTGCCAAAGTACAACAAATAATGACGATATACAAAGATGTAGATAAGAAATTCTTAGAAGTTAATGCAAATATACGAAAGATAATCCAAGAGAAAGACCGACTGAACGCAGAATTATCTGAAAATAAAAACAAGATCGATCTTATGCAAAATGAATACGAACAACTCCAACAACGTAATAACGAATTAGATACAGAGAATGATCAATTCAAACAAGAGTTGACTCAAAATAAAACGATGTCCGACTAAACGAATCGTAACGCGCATGGGCAACATGAAGATCCCGTGCAACGCTTTTGAACTCCTCTCAGAATTCCACAAACTCGAAATACTGGGACCGAACGGGATTGACAGTCAATCGCTGTTGAACGAAGCGACTTTCGGCCAAGGAATTAACAGAGTAGACAACGGTAGGTTCTTGGGTTACGTGCACGTTTATGTTACCCTCCGACGTCTTTCTCCGGTACGAAGCTTGGTCGTAAAACGGATGGAGTAAGCGACTCTGTTTTTTTTTTCGGGTATTTTCGAGATTTTAAGCAATTTTATTTGATCTTCTGCTGCCGCGTCACTCAAACGGTTGTAAGCGTTAGCAGCAGCGAAGTAGGCAAACTGCGTCCATCCTGGAGTGTCCGTGCACAGACCGTGGCGAAAACGCTGACACTGCTTCACTAATCATGCGAACACCACATATTCATTGGGAGACAACCACATATCTCTGACTCTTCCCGTCTTTTGCTCCAAGAACGACACCGGTAAGAATTTGGAGTTAAAATGTTGTTCGCTTCGCTTGTCGTATAATTTCATTCTAAATTTGTGACGTACGGTCAGAGCAACCAGCAGAACAATCAAGAGCAAGATGCAAAACACACCGACCACATGAGACCAATTCAGGTATCTCAACTCGTCTTTGGTCATTATTACTTTTGTTCACAGGTACAGCAAACATTCGTTTGTGACATATAAATTTACTCAACAGATATCTATCTTTCTTATTTCACTTGACAAACTTTCTTATTTCACTTGTGTGTATGTGACAAACTACTGGTGGTGATCTTCCCTTTTCTGATCGACATCGAACTGATCGACATCGAACTGTTCGGGATCGAACTGTTCGAGTTTTGCATACTTGATGGTAATCTTCAATAGTTCGTTTTCGTGTTTCATTTTCTCGATCTCCGCGGTTATTGCTTTATTCTCTCGAACTAGTTCTTCTTGACTTAATGAATGCCTTGCATTACACAAGTTGCTGGTCGTCTCATCGCTGCACTTTTTAAAATTATTTTCAAACACTTCAAAATAAAATCACTTGTCTCGGTACCGATAATTTATTTACTCCAAACCCCACTTTTTAGAGCACTGTAAAATTACAGAGTTAAGGTACATCAAATTAGAATATGTAGTGGTCATCACGTATACAAACCTTGTTTTGTCTGAATCTGTCAAGCAGGGTGAATGTGGGAGTCGTCAACAAATTAGGTGTGTATTTCAAAATCTGAAGAATATGTTGTTGTTGTCCAAAGCGGGTGAACTCTTGCGAACTGTAACAAGTTTAAGAATAGAGAGTTAAGATGTTCACCAGTCTTAGAGAGTTATGGTTCGATGTCGCGTTGCAGTCACTCATCGATATCGGAGATTTGTTTATCCAAACGTGTGTGTTAGAAATGCAAAGTAAATTGTATGAACAGGCACGGACATTCAGTATAGATTTCAGAACGTACATTGTTGATCAGATGACTAACAATTTTAACGCTTTGGAAAATCGACTCGAGGAAATAAAAAAGAAGCAAGTCGACATAGAGAAGTTGAAAATAACACCACATAAATCTCATTCCACTATTAGTCGTGTCTATAAACCTATCATGAACCAAATGTAGAGACACCATCCAAGTTTGAGGTATCATAACTCTAAGACTGGTGAACATCTTAACTCTCTATTCTTAAACTTGTTACAGTTCGCAAGAGTTCACCCGCTTTGGACAACAACAACATATTCTTCAGATTTTGAAATACACACCTAATTTGTTGACGACTCCCACATTCACCCTGCTTGACAGAGTCAGACAAAACAAGGTTTGTATACGTGATGACCACTACATATTCTAATTTGATGTACCTTAACTCTGTAATTTTACAGTGCTCTAAAAGTGGGTTTGGAGTAAATAAATTATCGGTACCGAGACAAGTGATTTTATTTTGAAGTTTTTGAAAATAATTTTAAAAAGTGCAGCGATGAGACGACCAGCAACTTGTGTAATGCAACTGGACGTGTGTGAGTATGAGTATATGTGCCTCACATGCATCCAACACACTGCCGACGATGTTAGCGGAATCAGACGCTGTCGTGCATAACGAACACGAACGTCTGAGACTTCATAGTCGGCGATCACGTACGCCTACACCCGGCAAGAAATTGACCAGCGCCACGAATAATCCGCGCTTCTCTTTCGTTATTTGTAAAAGGAAACGTTGCTAGAAAAAGAGAAATAAATATTCTGAACCGCGTCTACGGCTTCGTTGAAATATAGTTCTGTCATCGTTTTTTTATCAGAGTTATCATCGCCGATCGATGCCTTCCATGCCTTCATAAACTCTTCGATGTTTTTGACCAAAACTATTATTTTCTTATTTTCATCTTCGTTATGAGGAATATCTTTTAATAGTTGAGAGGACTCACCAAACATCAGCACGTGAACATTATTACTTGGGTGATACTAAAATAACGGACAATTGAAATTTGAACAAAGTGAAGAAATAAGTTTGGAAATTTGAACAAGTGCAGCGACAACCATCGCGACGTAGACGACCGAAGCAGATGCTGTTCGCGGTGAGTACACAACTTGCGTATTCAACAACTTCGTAGCTTGCTGGTGGAATGCGCATTGTACCCCTACAGTTGCACATCTGTACCGATCTGTCCAATTTGTTCCCAACCAGTTACTTATACTTACAAGTTCATAGCTTAATGCATCATCAGTAAAGAGTAGTGGTATGTATAGTCAATGCATTGTCATTGGGAATAAAAACAATTGGGTGTGAATAGTGTATGTAATGGATTGTCAGGTAAATGTTCTTGACGTGTAGTTTTACAGATTTGGTGTGAATAAAAACCATTTTGCTTTCTTAATTTTTTTTTTATTTCATTACACGGTGCACTCATTCGGCAACAAGTGCATTGTTGTCCTTCGGCAACGAGTGTTTTGGGAACAAAAACTATTTCTTGATGTGTCTCTGAAAAGGTAAAGCTTTCCCACCTCCTGCACCAATGTACGCTTTTGGCCAAGATATCAACCGATTATGAACTATTACATGTGAGACTTTGTCGAATAACGCTACCGATTCTGAACTCAAAATCAGACGACCTGTACGACAAGGTCTCACATTCACCCCAACAAATTCTGATCAACAGATTCTGAACTCAATGTTTGAAGGGGTTACTTTTGTAAAGTCAATTTTGAGTTTTCAGGGGGGTACTACAACCGATCATGAACTTTACCCGTTGTGAGACTTTGTCGAATAACGCTACCGATTCTGAACTCAATGTTTGAAGGGGTTACTATTGTAAAGTCAATTGTGAATGTTATGTCCATCACAATAGTGGGTACCGACTGGACCATTTCGGGTTTCGCCTGCTTGTTGCGTTGCGTCCTGTTTGTTTTCTTGGACGGTTGTTGTTCCTGTTGCTGTGTCAACCCTGTTTCAACTTTGCTAGCAGAGTCTTCCTGAGTCTCGAATTCCATGTTTGTCTTTTGTTGTTATTCTTCTTGGTGGTCGTTTAATGATAGTGGTGAGCGGAAAGGAATTGGATATCATTGCAAACCTTTCTCAAGAAATAACCAAAATTATGGTCGACAGTGTGTACGTGGCTGCCAATCCTAAGAAGAACATCGTCAATGTGAGCGTGAAAGTCTCGCTCGAGAGCAATACCTCCAAAGTTGTCATCGTCACGTTTGACTTTGTCATGTGAGTCGACGTTCCAATCTCTACATTTCGCTGTTAGGTAGGCAAGAGTTCAACTTACATACCAAAGGTTGCAGATGTTACAGTTGGTTAATATGTGACTGCGTCGGCGTTAGACGGATTGTGAATCGATTAATTGTTTAACATGGGCGGTCAAATCAAATATAGTATCGTCGTTGACATCCGAGACGATGTTTCGCAAACATTCGTTTGTGACATATTAATTTACTCAAGAGATATCTATCTTTCTTATTTCACTTGACAAACTTTCTTATTTCACTTGTGTGTATGTGACAAACTACTGGTGGTGATCTTCCCTTTTCTGATCGACATCGAACTGATCGACATCGAACTGTTCGGGATCGAACTCGTCCTCGTTCAAATTATATTTTTCTGGCAGCACTAAAAACCACATTTTCAGTTTCGTTAATAAGAATGTTGTCATTTCCTCGAATGTGTTCCGCTGTGACATACTGCCATCCAACAGAGTACTCCCTGTGTTAGGCAAGAACGGAATACACGAAGTTTTGTTCGGATGTGACTGTGTTGGGATGTAAGGGGGTAAAACACAAATTTGTGAATCAAGGGACGATCAAACACCCATGTAATCAAATTGTCTTTATTTTGTAGCACCATTTACCGTCCCCTCTGTTTGTTCTCAAAAACATTAACCAATTCTGATTGGAAATTTTGTATTTGTCCAACAAGTGTTTCTTAATTCTGTTGTTGTTGAGTATTAATGGCGTTGAGAAGTTGTATAATTTTTATATTGTTATATTTTATTTTCAGGTTGTAATATCGACTCAACCTATCTTTTTCTACCAAAGAATCGTATATTTGCTTCAGCACGTTGTATGATCTTATAATGTTAATTTTGGTTTCATCTGAATCGAATGCAGACTGCAGCGACGACCCGATGTTTGTTTTCGCGTGTCGTGATGTCCAGAGGGTTGCTATAATCCGAACTTTCAAAAACTTTATTGGATCTGTCGTAATCGTTGTTGTTGTTGTTGTTGTCGTCGTCTACAAACGCAAACGCATCGAGAGTCTTCTCGACCAACTCTTTTTGACTTTCGAGAACGAGCAGGATACTATTGTAAACTCAAAAAGAGAGTTAAGATGTGCAGTCTTCTGATTCTGAAAACCTTAGGGTGTCGGTGTCAAAGAACTCTACGTGTCAAGATCTCTGTCAAATTCTGCGTGATTCTGAATACAAATCTTACTTTGTCTCAGAGTTGGATCAAATGCGTTGCAGATGTTGCTAGTTGTGTGAATGCGAGACTTTATGTCAGCAGTTTCTGCAGATTCTGAATACTATACGAGTGTTGCATGCTTATTCCCTCAGACTTTTCTGACTTGTCACTTTGTCTCAGAGAATGCTGAAGGATTACGAGAACACTTTGTTTCAAAAGAATGTATCAGTAAAGTACTTCATACCCGACGGAAATTACAACAGCCTGATCGACGCTGTGAAGACCAAACAAATAGATATCATCATTCCCTAGCGATCTGAGGAACACACTCGATTGGAAACGCACTGCGTGTTAAAATCTGATCCGTCGCACTACGTGCGCATACACGAATCGGATCGTTTCCTCAGCGTCTATTTGAGGAATTGGAAAACAGACGATGATCCCCTTCTACGTCACCTAGAGGCATCTCCAAATTGTCGTCGCGCGTCTTCGTGGGTGTCATCAGTGTCTGAGCAAGACTTAGAAGATGCAATCAACCAGTACATGAATTGTGATTTCGTCACGGAGATCTATCAGAACGGCGATGCAAGGTTCGACGATATTCGAGCGGCTGTTAAACATCATTTCCTCACCGAGAAGAGATGCTTTGCTAGCATGCAAGAAGCGAAAGCTGTTCTATACACGATGCTGACAGAGAGTAACAAGGTAGTCGCTCCCCGAAAAAAAAATAAAGAAAAAAATGAATCTGATGTCAGAGGTGGCCGTGTGCATCTTGTGTGCCACTAACCCAGTGAACGTGATCTTCCAACCTTGCACTCACGGGTGTTGTTGCATGTCGTGCGCCCGATCCGTGTCCACGTGTCCGAAGTGCTGCAAGGACATTTTCCTAAAACAATCCATCGCCTCGTCCTGAAGATAGGTCCTTCACCAACGTTTCAGTGTACGTCACGATGAGGAAGAGATAGATGACAGAGCCGAACACAAGGTGAACAAACAAGGATAAATAGTTGCAGAAAGATGGTTTCTTAGAGTGGTGGATGTGCTTGAGCACTTGCAGAAGAGGTAAGTTCAAATCAGAATCTTCTCTCTTCCCTTCCACCAAAGAGAATGTATCTGACATTGAGTGAGGTGAGAGTAAAGACTTGGAGAAATGCGTTAGAATAGAGAAATGTGTTCCCGGTGCGAGTAGGCAGCGGCAGGGGAGTACCTCTCGGAACCCACGTGTCATCAAGAAATGAATCGATACGTCATCACCTAAACAACTGAGCGAACGGCTATGACACTTATGTTTGTACTAGACAACGTGAGCAGGTACCGTGTTGCTTAATCATAGATTGATCCAAGTGTGTTTGTGTGTGTGTGTGTGTGTGTGTGTGTGACCACGACAAATGCAGACCTTGTCATTTGGGAACACGTAACACAAATATATTTGGACGTACATCACATGTAAAAAATTACAGACTTTGGTGGTAACAAATGCATACTTTGCAGACTTTGGTCATTCTGGAAGTGTGTATAATAAATGCAGACTTTGGTCATTCTGGAAGTGTGCATAGCAGACTTTGGTCATTCTGGAACACGTGACGAACGTCACATTGACATGGGTGTAACAAATGTTGGACTCACATGACTTTGTTCTTCCCTAACAGCAGAGTGTACAGATTGGAACATCGACTCACATGACAAAGCTAACGTGACTGTTCGAAGATTGTGAAGTCTAGACCGAGTACGTTGCAGATGCAACGCAGCATGTCTGCTGATTCCTGATTTCCACTGTCGTCAGTCCTGTCAGGGTTGAGACGACTGGTTTCTAACGATGAACGTGTTTCTGAACACCGACCATTACCAAAAGTCAACTTTAGAAAATTTGAGCAGAGCGATGGCAGGGAACAGCAACCGGGAATCCATCGATCCGGTCCACCTTGGAGGCGATAAAAGAGTATGACTTGTTCTTACGTCTCATTTGTATGACTTGTTAATTATAAAATGTTATCTCAACTTTACGTGAATGAATATCCGACTTTGTTACCGTGTTGGCGTGTCTCTGTTCAACTTTGTCTGACCCCTTCCAAAATTCGATTGACCACATTCACTCATGTCAGCGCGCTGGGAAGGGTAGGATGTCATAAATGTCACTTGAAGGGTAGGATATATTAAATTCAGTATTTTAAATAATTGTATATTCATCATTTGTATATAAATCCGTTTAACATAGTCATCTTTGTTTCATGGGTTAGTCATCTTTGTTTCATGGGTTAGTCATCTTTGTTTCATGGGTTACGTTAACAGAAGACTGCGTAAAAAATCAAAATCACATACATTTAATTTTTTTCTAAACTAATCTAAATTTACACAGCTGCAATCTGCATTCGATTCAGATGAAACCAAAATTAACATTATAAGATCATACAACGTGCTGAAGCAAATATACGATTCTTTGGTGGAAAAAGATAGGTTGAGTCGATATTAAAACCTGAAACTAAAATATAACAATATAAAAATTAAACAACTTCTCAACGCCATTAATCCTCATCTTAACAACAACAACATAATTAAGAAACACTTGTTGGACAAATACAAAATTTCCAATCAGAATTGGTTAATGTTTTTGAGAACAAACAGAGGGGACGGTAACGGAGATTACGAAATGTCAGATGCGATCGAGATCACTTGTAATGCGCAACACTCTCATCGGAATGTCTAGTTTTACGAGTTGCTTCACTGTACTCCAGTCGAACTCTTTCCTTTCGATAACGGGTTCCTCCATCCTCTTCTTGTACAACACCTGGAATTAACAAATTAAAATAAATAACGAGCGCGGTTAACATATGTTGTTTGACACGCGTGTATTGAACGAAATTGTTCAATACTAACCTGTTCGATGAAGAGAGGATCATTGGTGAACTGCATGAAGTAACAATCTGGATTATGGTATATGTGCTCTGTTAATGGATCGCCTTTACGCCAGTTTCTCAGCGAAAGACCACAATGATAGCACCTCACGTTGTCACCCACACCTGTAAGAGTAATAATAGAAGTAGTAAATGTTGAAAAATAGAAGTAATAAATGTTGAATCATTAATATTGCCAAAAGTATTGTTGAACCAATATATAAAAGGAATATTACCCAAGTAATAAAATCTAACTTTGGCTAGATTTGCAGGCGTCTGTTCCACGCCGGACTCTCTTCGTCGTTCTCGGTTTCTCTCTGTGCGACTCGACTCGATTTCGCAACGGATTTTCTTTTGGTGTTCTTGCATCGCGTGACGAAACGGTCTTTTACATTGTTGTCATTTAACCTCTTCTTCAATATCTCGTTAATCAAATTTTTGAACTTGACTCTGTAGCGCTTGTTCAACTGATTCTTGTATCTGCCGATAATGGGTGACGTTCCCTGTCCCGCCCTGTTACAGTAAACGCATCGTTCCAACGAATTTGAAATGACGGTCAAGTAGGTTTCACACGTACGGACCGACGAGCGACTGCACCTGGTAGAGAGCCATTCAATTTTCTCGCAGGAGCACAGGACCAATTCTTTCAGCGAGGCTAAAATCGAAATGATTCGTTGGTAGAACATGATTCCCTTTTTACCGACGGCCGCTGATTTGAATTTAGATTTTATCACTTCGAGCAAAGATACGACAAAAGAATGCATTACGTTATGAACCGATATGACGTTCTTTAGAATGCAAGAGACCGAGTCGATCCCGTACTTCATGAGTCTTCCCAGAGAAAGGTAACGTCACGTTGATCGAAACGTGGGACGTCGAATCGACCAGCGGGTTCTTCAGAAAGTACATAGCTAGTAAGCCTTCCAAACGCAATGAGATCCGAAACGACAATGCAGAGGTGACAAAGACTAGAGTTGAAAGAGAAAACACGAGAAAGAACTTCATCCAGAACATTAAGACTCATATCGAAATATCCAACAAAAACAAACAGATCATATACGAGACCGTGGTGAAAAACGAAAAGCAATTGAACGAACCGGATAGCAGCTGGACGCAAATACGAATGGTACTCTCCTATCATGCTCCCTGTCAAACTCTTCGTCAATGCCATGGTGAACTCTAAAACTAATTCTGATGCCACAATCTGTCGACATGTTGAACAAAGTCTCACATTCACTCCGTCATACAGAGTCAGACGTTCGCCGAAGGCTTAATATGCCACATGACGGCACATTCACACGGTTTAGGAATCTGTAAACATGTAGAACAAAGTCTCACATTCACTCTCCGTCATACTAAGTTAGACAATCAAATGACAGACATCAGTGGAACAAACTCTCAGACTCTGTAGAACAAATCTCATGACGGAATCTGTCGACGTGTAGAACAAAGTCTCCGAATCACTCCGTTGTACAAAGTCAGACGTTCGCATCCAGCCGAAGACCTAAGATGCCACCATGACACGACATGATGTGAGTAAACTAAAACATTTTGTAAATTCTTATTTTTATTTATTACACATAATCACTGCAATGAGAGGTGTAAGCAATGCAACCAAGTGAGAAGATAAGATTCATTTCGGGTTATGTACATGAATCTCGGGTTATGTACATATAGTAGAATTTCAGTTGACTGTTTAAACAAAGTCACACATTTACTTAGAGTTAAGATGTAGTAGATGTGAAGATGTAGTAGACTGTGAGGTGTAAGAAGACGATGTCGTGACATGTCGACAACTAACAAGACGAATTGCTAGAGTTCAGATGTTATGGGTGTAACAAGACGAATTGCACATCAGAGTACCTGACTGCTGCTAGTGAATGTGTGACTTTGTCTCATCTGTTCGTTTGCAAAAAGATGTCGTGCCCATCCGAGCAACTGACTGCTGCTACATGTCGATAACTGCACAATTGATGTCGAGATCAATGTTGGATCCCAAAATAGAGTTAAGATGTAATACTCTTTCCTACCTCTAGAGTTAAGATGTAATAAATGTGGCTGAGAGTGTGGCTGTGAGGTGTAACAATTGCACATCCGAGCGGCTGTGAGGTGTAACAATTGCACATCCGAGCACCTGACCCCTGCTAGTGAATGTGTGACTTTGTTTTGACGGTCAACTGAACTCATGGATTCAGAATAGAGTTAAGATTTGATTTGAGATGATAAATTGTAACAGGAAGGCGAATTGCACATCTGAGCACTTGACTGCTTGACGCATGTGTTGATCTTTCTTGGAAGCGGAAGTATACACAAAATTCAGAAATCTGCAATTTGACATTACTGGAGAACCTACTGCTGACGATATTAGGAATAGAGTAATAAAAATAAAAAAACAACGGAAAAAGCGTGTATATCAACGGCGGGATTGACATTTCGAACAACCTGCCTAATAACTCTGAAGATAAGACACAATTGCCTTTTCTCGATGTTCGATTCAGTACTGTGATGAACAATAATTTTATATGGAGTATGTCTGGGTCAGAAATGTCTAGCGAAGTCTACAAAAATTACATGTTAGCGTTCCCCAAAAAACAGTGAATCAAATCAACAAAGGAGACAAAAAGAATCGGTCGGTCCTGTCTCGAAAGTTTAATACGGTTCGTGGAAATAACAGCGAAAGAATTGAATTGCCTTGGAGTAGTCACCGAGATTCGAGATTCGGTCATGACCGACTACCGCACAGTCAATTCCAAGATGGATCAAATCAACATCAACGAAAATATTTTGTTGTTCAAGAATAATAAATTTTACGAACACATTATCAAAATCGACAGTCTTTTTATCCGTCCTTCAGATGTCTTGGAACGGTATCATCGCCGTTGTACAGAAGAATGGAAGAGATGTTTTACCAGACTGGTCAACAACGGTAATTTCGAACAGTTCTACAGAGCCGTTGCCAATATTAAATCCACAGCCACAACAGTCGGCATGACCGTAAGAACAGACACCGACTCTTTCTTTACTTGTTTTGACAAATCGGGATTCGATTGCTTCAACCTGTTCAACAGTCATCAAGTGTCTTTTGAAATTCACAACGACACCGATCTGCTTCTCTTCCTAGCTGTTTTCTTGAAACGAAATCGTCAGATGTTGGACCCCACTCGAGCTAGCGTTCACCTCGTGCTATCTCTTACTTCATCTCAAAATATCAAGATCCCAAAATAGAGTTAAGATGTAATACTCTTTCCTACCTCTAGAGTTAAGATGTAATAGATGTGGCTGAGTAAACGACAACGACAAGTGAATTTATATATTGAGGAGATTATGTGACACTGCACACTGAGATTATGATCTCCTATTCATAATCTGTTGGTGTTGGATACGTCACGTTAGCTTTGTCATGTGAGTCGACGTTCCTGACCAATTCTGAGACGTTGGTGAATGCGTGACTTTGTCTGCAATGTAGACCAATTCTGAGACGTTGGTGAATGCGTGACTTTGTCTGCAATGTAGACCAATTCTGAGACGTTGGTGAATGCGTGACTTCGTCTGTAAATGTGAATGCGTGACTTCGTCTGTAATGTAGACCGAACTTAATTTGAGTCGAACTTAATTTGGACTCACGCCTAGACTATTTTTATTGGTGGTTCACAACGCGGTGTCCAAGTTAATATTTTTGATGATCTTAAATAGCGTTACGCCGAAGACCGTATTTTTATCAACTGTAATTTAGTTTAAAAAGGGGTCTAACTTAGATCGATCCGAATTTATTTTGGATATAATTTGAGGTGACTCGATAGATACGCCTTGTACGGATACCGTCATGTTCAGCTACATCTTTAATCTGGTAATATTTCGTAAAGAATCCTACCATTCTCCTCCTCTTTTTGTTTTTAAAGTCGACTTTGTAAATCCAAAACACGCACATTTACACACCTGTTCTGCACACAAGACGGAATAAAAAGTAATGTGACCAGCCGGTATTGTTGAAGACCTACAAATAAATTAGGAAAAAGCAAGAGAGCCAAACACCCGAAGAATCACTCTAACACCCGAGGAATCACTCTGCCGTCTGCGACGAATTCTAAATATTTATCTGGTTAAAGTTAATCGACGATGGCAGCTTTGCCAATTAGACGAGCCAACAAAAAAGGGCGCCGTCGGAAGACCGAGGGTAAGACAGTGCCACCGGGAAGAAGAGGCGACGCACTAAGCGCCTCGACTTATGCAAGATGTAGAGATACATGTCTTGTGTAGAGTTGCATTGACGATTGTCTGGAATCTGTTGACGACAAGGAAGTCTTAACTTACAATTACATGCGCGCAGAGAGACCCATGCAAATGTCACACACAACTAGAGAGTTGCTGCGAACAGATTCAGATAGAACAGAATATAGTTAAGATACGATTCTGAACTCAACTTTTCTCTTTCTCTTTCTACTGCTGTCTGTGATGAGTTCTTCGAATTTCTTCATGAGTGCCAAGCACCTACAAGAAGTTAGTGACATTTATGCTGTGGAAATAACGACAACCCTCTCGTTAACGTTTTTAGTATCGATCACGAAGTAAATATTGTCCCGCGGTTTGTGTACATATAACGCAGAGCGGGTCTTGACAGGGTATTCGTTGTTATTTCCACGAACCGTATTAAACTTTCGAGACAGGACCGACCGATTCTTTTTGTCTCCTTTGTTGATTTGATTCACTGTTTTTGGGGGGAACGCTAACATGTAATTTTCGTAGACTTCGCTAGACATTTCTGGCCCAGACATACTCCATATAAAATTATTGTTCTCGCCAAGAGAAATGTGAAAATGTTTAAGGTGCCTAGCGGTTCCAGTGTTACACACTGTCTTCCTGATTGAATCGGAACGAAATGAACAAGAGGAAGATGCACTATTATCGATAAAACCAGATTCAATATTTTTCAAAAGATTCTACTTCGAATTCAAAGAAATGTTAGACCAACTGACTAGAAACAAAGTGTACAACATAGTCAGTTACCTGCAACGCGAATTGGCCGTGTCGGGTTTCGAGCACAGCGAAAGGTACATGTTTAACATCGATCACGATTTTCTGCTTGGTGTAGGACTCTCTTTCGATCATTTCTACAATGTCTGGAATAGGCAATTTGTCCCCAACGACGACACGAAACTGCAGCAGTTTTACTTTGGAATCTTCTACATGGATGGGACGCATCTGATACACATCAAACAGACCGACTACTTTTTCAAGATCTTCAACATACAGCGAAGGTTCTACGAAAACAAGAGAGACAGGAGATGTATTCTGGCATCAAATAAGGTAAATTTGCATAAAAATATATATACAAAACACATTAAATAATGTAAATGCGTACATAAAATAACCTAAATTTGTATAAAACTATATACAAAAATACACAAAAATAATTTAAATTTGTATGAAAAGAAATACTAAAAATACACATCAAACTAGGAAAATTTGTTTTGAAATACATATACAAAATACACATCAAATAATGTAAATTTGAATGAAAATATATCAACAAATACACTTAAAATAACGTAAATTTGTATAAAATATATATGCAAGATACACATTAAATAATGTAAATGTGTATAAAAAAATATATACAAAAAACAAATAGAATAATGTAAAATCGTATTGCATTTTGGCAAATAACAACGCTGAACGAATCTGGTATTATTTTTTAAATGATCCAAAAAATCATTCAGATTTTTTAAGTTTCTAGTGATGAGATATCCTGGCGTGTCTGCAATTCTTTTAATAAGCATTATTTTTTTGTTATCTGAGGCCGCCCGTGCAACAGGGACGTAACCCTGAAACCATAGTTCCGAGTAAAACGCGCTCAAATTTAAACGCTGCTAACGCACCTAAGATTGGTCTAAATATGTAAGTATTATACATCAAATAAAAGGTCTTTGGTAGTTCTGTTTAGTTATGTAAGTTTTGTAGGTAAATATGAAGATTTTTGGTTGATTAATGATGCAATAATGTAACCCTATTCGGTAGGGAAAAACTTTTTTTTCTAACAGTGTTTCTAATTTATTATTTTAAGAGTACCTAACATAATAAGGATTATGTGAAAGTTTCATGAAGATTGCTGTAAAACTAACGTTGTTATGAATTTTTTTCGAGCGAAAAAAATCAATTTTACTCCTGACCGTCACTTTAATACTCCTACCACTCACGCTGGCGTCCTGTTATGTTCAGTAGTGTGTAATAAAGATAAAATTATGTTTGTTTATGCATTCTGGTAAGTATTAATACAATACTAAGACATTAATAGAATTTTAGGTATACAGAAAAATTGTTTAAAATTACGTTAATATTTTTTTTAGTATGACATGCTAATGGTTGGCTCTCATCCTCGCTACATTTTTCTGAGTCATTTTGCTCGATTTTGGACCTTCATATCGGTGCCTAGATGGTCGGATTTGCCTTGGCCGACATCACCACGCGACTTTTACACCTTTCCGCTTCACTGAGCAGGCCAAAACAGGAAATGGCAAATTCGAGGGTTACGTCCCTGTTGCACGGCCGGCCTCATCTGTAACTCTTTTAATCTTGGTATTGCACCGGGAGGTTGAATTTGCTGCTTGCGGGAAATTACGCAACGTCGCCGCCGTATCAGAAGACGACGTGTGGTTGGGGTAATTCTGGAGAAAAAAAGACTGGTAGGTACAGGGACAGTGAGTTTTAGATGCATCCCATACTATGTTGTCTTCCGTATAAATCACAATTAATTTGAACGAACTAGTTATGGTTGTATCAACTGCAGTCGAAATGACATTGTCAACACCGTAGTTAATTTTTAAGTATCTGTCACCGTTATCATCAACGATATTTGCTTCTACAGTTATGAATCTCCAAGAACTGATAGCGATTCCGAAAACTTTAGGACGTGAAATGTTAAAAGTAATGAATACACGATGCAAATACACACATTGCAAATACACACAGTACTGCAAACACACACAGTGCAAATACACACAGTGTAAATACAAACAGTGCATATACACACAGTGCAAATACACACAGTGCAAATACACACAGTGTAAATACAAACAGTGCAAATACACACAGTGCAAATACACACAGTGCAAATGTGAGAGCGACCGATAGTTTAGACTGCCCTACGCCAATTCAATCTGTCACGTCCGGCAAATACAAAGTGTTGAGTAGACTCTTCGAATTTGTAGAGCAATGTTAAGAGCGAACAGTCAAACATGTTTCGTCTTTCCGTTATCGTTTAGCTGTATGGCCTGTAGGGAACCTGTTACGAAATTTTCGTTGTGTTCGTGTCCGTCATCCAGATGTGATTGGGATCGACGAACCCAAGTGTTTGTATGTATACGACACGCAGTTGTTTCAATTTTTAAAGCAGCTGTGAATTGTAAAACTTGTGGTCAATTACACTGTTTCACTATCCGTCAGAGAAATGAGTATTACGTTTTAATTAACCGTTTAAAAAGTTAATTAATTCGTCGTCTTCACTTCACTGGCCGATAGTCGTCAGTGTTGTTGACTCTTTGGCGAAAGAGATTCGTAAACATTGTATTATGTAACGAATGTCTATATCTCACATGTATCTCTTATGTGTGTTAAATAAAAATTATAAATGTGTACCCAAGTGTATTCAAATCCTTGTGACCCAAAAGTATTCACACATGCTAGAAACACTCAGTCTACTGCTGACATAAAGTCTCCCATTCACACAACTAGCAACATCTGCAACGCATTTGATCCAACTCTGAGACAAAGTAAGATTTGTATTCAGAATCACGCAGGTCACACAATAGTATTCAGAATCCGTCTACAGCTGACACAAAGTCTCGCATTCACCACCATCTGCAACTCTTGAGGGTTTAAGTCATGCAACAACACGTATAGTATTCAGAGTACATTTACCACTGACACAAAGTCTCATATTCACACAACATCTGCAGCATTCTCTGAGACAAAGTGACAAGTCAGAAAAGTCTGAGGATTCCTCATAACGAAGATGAAAATAAGAAAATAATAGTTTTGGTCAAAAACATCGAAGAGTTTATGAAGGCATGGAAGGCATCGATCGGCGATGATAACTCTGATAAAAAAATGATGACAGAACTATATTTCAACGAAGCCGTAGACGCAGTTCAGAATAATTATTTCTCTTTTTCTAGCAACGTTTCCTTTTACAAATCAACGGTGAGGATTCTCAAAAATTTGGAGTGTGTCAACACTTGTATGCTCTTGTTAAAAGTCAACGCAGCAGAGCGGATACTTGCGAGCATACTCTTCTTTTCAAATTACAGCAGCGAGAAGAACGTCTCTCTCTTAGTAAAGAGACGTCGACCTATTTTCGGCGATACTTCACCTTTTCTAAAATTCAAAGAACGTAAAAACGGAGCTAGCCAGGCATGCTTTGCATTTTACTTGTTGAATTTTTCAATGGCGTTGTACGACGTCATCATGATATTGAAAGAAGGTCAAACCCATCACACACTCTTAACGTCTATAATAGACCGATTAATCGCACCTTTCGGTTACGATTATCAAACCCCGCTCAGGAAGTGAGGTTTAACAAGACGAATTGCACATACTTGACTGCTGCTTGTGAATGTGCGACTTTGTCTCAATTGTCAACAGAACTCTTGTCCGCTACCACATAAGAGTTGTACTCTTATTACTGCTACACCTGGAGTGTTGTCAGAATAGAGTTAAGATGTAATAAATGTGGCTGTGAGGTAAGATGTAATAGATGTGGGTAACAAGACGACACATCCGAGTACCTGTCAACTGAACTCTTGTGATACCTGTAGTGAATGTGTGACTTTGTCTCGACGGTCAACTGAACTCAAGTGTTAAACTCTTATGAACTCAAGTGTTGAACTCAAGTGTTAGATTCAGATGTAACAGATGTGGCTGTTAGGTGTAAGAAGACGAATTGCTTAGTGAATGTGTGAGTCAACTGAATTCAAGTGTTAAACTCTTACCTACCTCCGCAGATGTTTAAGATAGAGAGTTGAGAGTTAAGATATGTATTCCTAAGTCTGATCTGTTGCCACTTCATAACTGTAAATGTGATTGTCGTCCATGGGTGTAAATTTTTTTTATCAAACCAAATCAACTCTGTTTTTGTGAACACCAGCTCTTTCCTAAATAAGTGAATGTGCGACTTGTCTCGACAAGTGAATGTGCGAGGCGGGCGTCTGATTCCGCTAACAACATCGACAGTGGTGTGTCTACATGTGTCACAAACAACTAGACGAACTCTTCAAAATCAGACGCCCTGTACGACAAGGCCTCACATTCACCCCAACAGATTCTGACTAACAGATTCTGAAGTGTCAAAGCGGACGCTGGCTCAGAGCGTATATCTGTACATGAAGAAAGAACTGCGGAACCGGTTGAGAGCGAGTGGGATCACATGCGAGGAGAGTTCTCTCGGCGCTGCTAGGAAATCGGTGGCTCAACATTTGGCCGTCGATCAAATAACCCACGAGGCTCTGGACAACGGGTTGTGCATAGCCAGGGGACAGTTGATCGAAAACAGCTTTTTACTGAAGTCTCTGGGTAGCGGTCATAAAGATGTCAAGATTATTGCCCTGTCCACTATGCTGGAATTTAAGGATGCTCTTGGCCATGTATTGATCAATAAAAAAAAACCTCCAATAAAAAAAATCTCAATTGTCCTTTTTGTTTTAATCAGTCACACAAGGATACTATCGGTTATAAATTAAAATGATAATATGATTCTTAGGATAAAGAACACTATAGAACTAAATTATGTTTGGTTTAATCCTGTTTTTTTACTTTAATCGTTGTCGTACTCTTCGCTGTACTGCACCTAACGCAAAACAGTCAACGCAGACACGGCTTTGCATTTTGGGATGGGATAAACGACGACGACGCTTTGGAACCGGACGCGGAGTGGATATAGGTTCGCGCAACCATCCAATCAATATGACTGCCGTCGGCACGACACACGCCCTCAACAACTGGGTGTACGGTCAGAAGAACTGTTCGAAGGTAGGTCAGAGTTGCGAGTTCGATCACGAATGCGACGCTATCTGTCAGACGATTTTCTCCGAAGACGAACTAGACATCACTCAATACGTGTGCAACAAATTCAGCATGCGATGCTCTCCCGTGACTGTGACTCACCGGTCGTACACCATGGCGATGCACGATCACGAGCGCCTCATCGCCTCGAGTAAGAACACAAACATGCCCGACAGTTTTTTGTGGTTCCTCAATCACAACAACGGAAAGTCGTTCATGAGAAAGCGCGCTGCATTCTACGACAAACTGAGCGTGCTACTGGGGAAGATTGACATGGTGCAGGCTGGCGGCTTTGCGTTGAAGATCCAAGAAATGAATCAACGAGCTCGCGCTCTACTGCGAGAAAGAATAGACAGACACTTGGACAAGAACACGGAATTGACCCCCGCTGAAACGTCAAAGATAGAAGGGTGGTTCGCCAGCTTACAGCTCACAGGAGAGAGTTCTGATCTCTTTACCAAACCTCTGTCGTTCGATCATCTCAAGTTGTATGCAACTGACATCTCTCGATGTATCACAGCGAAAACAAAGATGAAGACGGCGACGACGAGGAAGATGACGACGACGACGACAACAGCGATTCTGATTTTAATCCTGACTCTATCTCAATAGCACTTTGCAAGAGGACTCAGACCGGGTCTTCGGCGACACCACCGCCGATTAAACGCATAAGACGTCATTATGGACCGACGCCTTCGTGCAACAGTAGCAGATTCGGTGATGAAAGCAGTACCATTGTCAACAGAAGCAGCAGCGGGCTCAGCAGCGATGACGACGGCAGCGGTAGCGTTAGCAGCAGCAGCACCGCTAATGTTGAAATCGATTCTTGAAGTTTAAATCGATTAATTTTGAAACAAACCGAAAATTGAAAATCTGTTTTGATACAAAAATAGACGTTTAACGTTATTTCATTGATCGACGTTAATGCACTAATCACCTGCGCGCCTGTGTTGTGATTAACGAAGAGAAATGACGACGAGGTGCTTAACGAATTTTTCATTAAGTTTTCAAAAGAATTTATAATTTTGAATGCGAACTATAAAACTAAGTTATATTCACCTCCATGAATATCATAAACCGTAATACGGTCAATCCAGAAAATGGAAAAACGAATAAAAGTTGTTTTTACGGAGTTGCAAACCATAAATGGCGAGTCCAGAAAATGGGAAAAAAAATAAACGTTACCGTAATCAACAGTTGAATTCAAAATGGCAAAATCCAGACAATGTAAAAAATAATTAAATTACAGATTACATAGTGTGCACTCCCTGCGAGTGCTTTTGCTGTTGATGTTTGGTGAGTCATTGCATTTTTGAAATGTAATTTTCGTAGACTTCGCTAGACATTTCTGGCCCAGACATACTCCATATAAAATTATTGATCATCACAGTACTGAATCGAACATCGAGAAAAGGCAATTGTGTCTTATCTTCAGAGTTATTAGGCAGGTTGTTCGAAATGTCAATCCCGCCGTTGATATACACGCTTTTTCCGTTCTTTTTTTTTTTTATTACTCTATTCTTAATATCGTCAGCAGTAGGTTCTCCTGTAATGTCAAATTGCAGGTTTCTGATTTTTGTGTATACTTCCTCTTCCAAGAAAGATTTGTTGTCTGCGTTGACTGTTTTGCGTTAGGTGCAGTAGAGCGAAGAGTACGACAACGATTAAAATAAAAAACAGGATTAAACCAAGCATAATTGATGTCCATTGTACTAATACAATACATTTAACAGCGGCGAAGCAGCAGCAGCAGCAGCAGCAGCAGCGGTCGACCCTCCTAACGGTCAAGGACCGAAGGATATTCCGATTTCTGATATCATGTCTTTTCTCAAAAACGATTTCGAGAAGATTATGAAATGTCTACTATGTCGTTTAATGATAGTGGTGAGCGGAAAGGAATTGGATATCATTGCAAACCTTTCTCAAGAAACAACCAAAATTATGGTCGCAATCTGCCATGTATACGTGTGTATGTAAGTTTATGTAAGCCATTACATTTTCTTCGTTTGGTTCCAACATATATGCCTCGAATAGTGTAAGACATGTGCAGCCATCTTCAATACTCAATAGGATAAGATTTATAGTTTAGCGATTTGCAAAGATCTTAATATTTGTCTTCTATGAGGACGTATATTTATGTAATATTTACATTAAAAAAACAAAACAAAATTTACATTGTTTTATTTTTAACAAACGTACATTACATTATTTAACAAATGTACATTACATAGTGTGCACTCCCTGCGAGTGCTTTTGCTGTTGATGTTTGGTGAGTCCTCTTACAACTACAGATTCTTGGCGGCATCCGTTGTGCGTTATGGTCAGTCAGCTACAGATTCTGTGCTTGTGGCGAATTGGTGGTCAGTCCTCTTACACCTAAAGATTCTGTGTTGAGATTTAAATGATCAACACGATGAATGTCCATCACAATAGCGGGTACCGACTGGACCATTTCGGGTTTCGCCTGCTTGTTGCGTTGCGTCCTGTTTGTTTTCTTGGACGGTTGTTGTTCCTGTTGCTGTGTCAACCCTGTTTCAACTTTGCTAGCAGAGTCTTCCTGAGTCTCGAATTCCATGTTTGTCTTTTGTTGTTATTCTTCTTGGTGGTAGTCTTTAACGCCGAATAAGAAGTTTAACATCGTGTGATGCTTGTCTTGCCTGGATTTACACCTACATGAAAGCGTCCAAATAACGCTCTGCGCGATCGACATATTCTGCATCTTCGTGTGTCAGTAAGTACCGGTTACCCATCAGCACACTGAGATTATGATCAAACGGATGTTCGTGTTTGTTATCGAATCGGTCACGATGGATACGATGCTTCTAACAAACGCATCTCTCGCTTGTGTATCTTTCATTGACAGAAGTTCTTCATAGACTATATTCTAGTTGTGTGTGACAGAAACTCTCTAGTTGAACGTGTCACACACTACAGAGTTCAGAATCGTATCTTAACTATATTCTGTTCTATCTGAATCTGTTCGCAGCAACTCTCTAGTTGTGTGTGACATTTGCATGGGTCTCTCTGCACGCATGCAAATGTAACGTCCTTGTCGTACAGTGCTAACAGATTCCAGACAATCGTCAAGACATGTATCTCTACATCTTGCATAAGTCGAGATGACCTGCACCAATACTATACATCTTGAATGTGTCACACACTACAGAGTTCAGAATCGTATCTTAACTATATTCTGTTCTATCTGAATCTGTTCGCAGCAACTCTCTGGTTGCAAAAATTCTTCAACTAGAGAACAACAAATTAGACTATATTCAGAAAAAGTTCAACACGATTTCGAAGGTACAACAAATTAGACTCTATTCAGAAAGAGTGTTGAACTCTTGCCTACCTGACTACTCTAGACTTTGTCATGTGAGTCTGTACACTCCGTTGTTAGGTAGGCAAGAGTTCTGGTGCAGGTCATCTTGTTGACGACGAGGAAGTCTTAACTTACAATTGCATGCGCGCAGAGAGACCCATGCAAATGTCACACACAACTAGAGAGTTGCTGCGAACAGATTCAGATAGAACAGAATATAGTTAAGATACGTGTGTGACACATTCAAGAGGTATAGTATTGATGCAAGTCATCTCGACTTATGCAAGATGTAGAGATACATGTCTTGTGTAGAGTTGCATTGACGATTGTCTGGAATCTGTTGACGACAAGGAAGTCTTAACTTACAATTGCATGCGCGCAGAGAGACCCATGCAAATGTCACACACAACTAGAGAGTTGCTGCGAACAGATTCAGATAGAACAGAATATAGTTAAGATACGATTCTGAACTCTGTAGTGTGTGACACATTCAAGATGTATAGTATTGGTGATTGTCTGAAATATGTTAGACTCTTCTACGACTCGTCGTTCGTCGAGATCCATTCTATCGATCCTCTGCCTGATCAAATCGAGGTTGGCGACACACATGCCTGTCTCGTCCTTTACGCAAGCCCGACGACGCGACGAGAAAGTGCCAAAGGCGAGGCGATGTCCGATATTTCATTCTCATCTCGTTCCGACGACACATTAGTCAAGTACGGTTTGACTGGCGAAACAATAGAATACAAAACCGATCATCTCATAGTACACTCAGCCTTGGTCATGTAATTGGTCATGTAATAAAATCTGAACGTTAATTATTGTTTTATTTGTCTTACTTATCTTAAAAATTAAAACATGTGGTGGTGTATGTGTGTTCTGCTGCTTGTGTGTCTGGTCAGCTAATCGACATCAGCGATAAAACAACAGAAGAAGATTCCGTCGCACCCAGTGTCAAGAAGATACTGCAGTCTCAATTGGTTGCGAGGTAGGTAAGAGTTCAAAGCAGTCAAGTGCTCAGATGTGCAATTCGCCTTCCTGTAATTGTTACACCTCACAGCCACATCTTAACTATCAGCCACATGGCTGAACCACGGGAGTCTACTGTGTCAACGGACGTCAATAGAACGCTGCAAGATTTGACAAATGCTGTCAGGACAATTATTAATATCATGTACGACAGTATTAATGTTGAAGTATTACTGTCCGACTTACTAAAGTACAATCCCGATCAGGATACAATGATCTTGATAGAGCAGTTGCGTACACAGCTGCGATCTGCACTCGATTCAGATGAAACCAAAATTAACATTATAAGATCATACAACGTGCTGAACCAAATATACGATTCTTTGGTAGAAAAAGATAGGTTGAGTCGATATTACAACCTGAAAATAAAATATAACAATATAAAAATTAAACAACTTCCCAACGCCATTAATCCTCATCTTAACAACAACAACATAATTAATAAACACTTGTTGGACAAATACAAAATTTCCAATCAGAATTGGTTAATGTTTTTGAGAACAAACAGAGGGGACGGTAACGGAGATTACGAAATGTCAGATGCGAATGACACGTCTACAGAAGCCGTTCAGAAATTGATCGCATTATTCCAACCTATATTTCCTAACACGGGTAATGTTGACGAACCCGTCGCCGATCAATTATTGAATCTGCAAGTAGTCGCGTCCGATTTAGAATCTGTCGTTACAGCGTTTGAATTGAATGCCGATGCAGAGTCGTTGATGTCTAAAAAAATGTTAAGCTAGTTAACGAAAATTCTATTGAACCATGGAACTGTTCAAAGATTATTGTTCCTCGATTTTGACTAGGTATAAAAATGACGTGAATTGGAAAATAGTGCAAATCAACAAGAAGTATTTCAACAACACAGAACTCGAATTACTTAAACCGATGTTAAAAAACATCGGTGAATATCCCAGTGACTTCGACACTCCGTTCGATGTCGCGTTGCAGTCTCTCATCGATATCGGAGATTTGTTTATCCAAACGTGTGTGTTAGAAATGCAAAGTAAATTGTATGAACAGGCACGGACATTCAGTTTAGATTCCAGAACGTACATTGTTGATCAGATGACTAACAATTTTAACGCTTTGGAAAATCGACTCGAGGAAACAAAAATGAAGCAAGTCGACATAGAGAAGTTGAAAATAACACCACCACAGTCTTCAGAGAGTACTATCGATTTGACAGATTTGCGAAATCGACTCGATGAAATAAACAAAAAGCAAGACGAGTTGAAGCGATCGTCGTGAATATTTCGACCTACGAAAATATCCTTTCGACGGCGTATTTCATTTTCTTGAATGGACAAGGTTCTATGCAAAAGGTTTCAAAGACCGGAAGACCTCTTTCCAACGGCTTAATAACAGAAACCTTTAATGCTACAGATGTGGGATTTGTTGACGAAATCATGGTGTTAACTATGACCGTATCGAAGTAAGTGATGAAATAGTTCGACGTGTGTCGTCAGTGTTAAGATCTTGTTGCAGATCACGTCTGTTCGTGACCACCTAGGGTTAAGAAATAAAATTTCTATGTGTAATATGATTTGTTTTATTTCACATTATAAAAAAGATTCTGGTGTGTGTATTTGTGTCACCCTGGCTTGTTATTATTTGTTTTAAATCTTAACTTTATCCTTAAATCCTAGCTAAAAAATGAAACCTTTGTTTTGGGAGGGATGCCAAAAAAACAAGAAGCATCGACCTCTAAACAAGAGCGATTTAGGTAAGTAAAATAATGGGGTCGAGCTTGAAGAAGCATCACGTAGTAATTGTCTTGTTACGGTTCTTCAGTGCAGAAAAAAAAAAAATCTAAAAGAAAATGAAACTCAACAGCGGTTAAAATATTTATTACTGACACACAAGAAAGGAAGATGCGAGGACGACGCGACGCAACAACATTCTGAAAACGGTAAGTGATCGCTCTGTCTCGTTCAAGAAGAATTTATCATCTCAAATCAAATCTTAACTCTATTCTGAATCCATGAGTTCAGTTGACCGTCAAAACAAAGTCACACATTCACTAGCAGGGGTCAGGTGCTCGGATGTGCAATTGTTACACCTCACAGCCGCTCGGATGTGTAATTGTTACATTCACTAGCAGCAGTCTAAATTGGTTGCGAGGTAGGTAAGAGTTCAAAGCAGTCAAGTGCTCAGATGTGCAATTCGCCTTCCTGTAATTGTTACACCTCACAGCCACATCTTAACTCTCAGCCACATCTATTACATCTTAACTCTAGAGGTAGGAAAGAGTATTACATCTTAACTCTATTTTGGGATCTTGATATTTTGAGATCAAGTAAGAGATAGCACGAGGTGAACGCTAGCTCAAGTGGGGTCCAACATCTGACGATTTCGTTTCATAAGAGTCTCCTGAGCGGTAACCTAAAATCTGTAAGTCTCTCTGAGGGGGAAGCAAAAGAGACAGAGTGGGGTCCGGATCTGCATGGGGGTCTGTACACAACACATGCGTCAAGCAGTCAAGTGCTCAGATGTGCAATTCGCCTTCCTGTTACAATTTATCATCTCAAATCAAATCTTAACTCTATTCTGAATCCATGAGTTCAGTTGACCGTCAAAACAAAGTCACACATTCACTAGCAGGGGTCAGGTGCTCGGATGTGCAATTGTTACACCTCACAGCCGCTCGGATGTGCAATTGTTACACCTCACAGCCACACTCTCAGCCACATTTATTACATCTTAACTCTAGAGCAGAGTGAGTTAGACGCTAAAATTAATGAAATAAGTTTATTTAGTCAAGAGTTAGCCGATTCTACAAAGAAGCACATGGATGAATTACAAAATCAACAAACTAAACACGAAGAAGAAAAATCTGAATTAAGGAAAGAAATTGAAAAGTCATCTGCCAAAGTACAACAAATAATAACGATATACAGAGATGTAGATAAGAAATTCTTAGAAGTTAATGCAAATATACGAAAGATAATCCAAGAAAAAGACCGACTGAACGCAGTATTATCTGAAAATAAAAACAAGATCGATCTTATGCAAAATGAATACGAACAACTCCAAGAACGTAATAACGAATCAGATACAGAGAATGATCAATTCAAACAAGAGTTGACTCAAAATAAAACTCTACTCCTACAAGAGACACAAACGAGAGATGGACTCCAGCAAGATGTCACTCGCCTCCAGCAAGAGAAAACTGCTCTCGAAACCCAACTGAGTGAAAATAGTAATGACATCGATATTACTGAAAAAACAAGAAGACGAAATTATACGGTTGAACAAACAAATTAAGGATATGACCACAGAGAACAAATCCTCCAAGGAAATACTAGCAGCTGAAACCGCACGTGGAAATGCATTGCAAGTAACTAACCTGACGTTATCAAGCTCTAACGAAGAATTGAATAATGTTATAGTAGGATATCAATGTATTATTATTATTTAATATCACCACGAATTAGGCATACAATTGTCAATGGAAAAACCCCACGACAGATAGATCACGCCACCTTATAGGAATGTCGTCCGTCAGTGTTTACCGTCTCAGTTTTGTATACTTAGCACTCCGATGGTGCGTGGAGGTCACCTTGACATACGTGACCAATTGTAACAATTATTTTCCAACCTGTAACTCGCGACTCCTTCACGAGAGTCCGACTGACACACAACGACAGTCGCTCTCGCTCCGTCGCTTCTTGTACATAAAGGCTACGAATATAATTCGCCTTAAGGAAGCTGAAGTCTTAATCAACACCCTTTAAACGCCCCCCGACAAGCCCGTTACATTTGGTTGGCAGCGGTCACCCCGCGCCTGTGCCTTCGCTACCTCGTTCTCCTCCAAGCCACGAGAACTCACCGCCAAACTCCGGGGACAGGCGTACAAGGGAAGAAGGAGTCAACGCACCTGCCGTCCGCGGCACCGCACCTGCCGTCCGCGGCAACGCACAAGGCGCCAGCTACAAGCATCTCACAAGTCGCCACCTACGTGCAACTCACAAGGCGCCAGCTACAAGCATCTCACAAGTCGCCACCTACGTGCAACCCACAAGGCGCCAGCTACAAGCATCTCACAAGTCGCCACCTACGTGCAACTCACAAGGCGCCAGCTACAACCAGCTACAAGCATCTCACAAGTCGCCACCTACGTGCAACTCACAAGGCGCCAGCTACAAGCATCTCCCAAGTCGCCACCTACGTGCAACTCACAAGGCGCCAGCTACAAGCATCTCCCAGTCGCCACCTACGCAACTCACAAGGCGCCAGCTACAAGCATCTCCCAAGTCGCCACCTACGTGCAACTCACATGGCGCCAGCTACAAGCATCTCACAAGTCGCCACCTACGTGCAACTCACACGGCGCCAGCTACAAGCATCTCACAAGTCGCCACCTACGTGCAACTCACAAGGCGCCATCTACAAGCCTCGAGCACACCAGCTATAAGCAACTCTACAGGCGTCCAGCCTACAAGCCTCGAGCACACCAGCTACAAGCCTACAGGCTCTACACCCTACAAGCCTCGAGCACACCAGCTTCAAGCAACTCTACAGGCGTCAAGCCTACAAGCCCCGAGCACACCCACAGGCCTACGCAGCCGATAGCGAGGGCCACAATCTACAAGCCGCTCCCCCGCTTCAAGCCAGCACTGCTACGTACCCTGCAAGCCACTCCACGATATGGCAGAGGTATTCACACCTGCAACGAGGAGGCACGCCCCGCTGACCTTGGGACACCCCGCATGCCCCTCGCTCCACAGCTGGCGGCACCACCACCGCTGCCGGGAGCATCGGCCCAAACCTCTTCCGGCAAACAGTCAGCAAGGGTACCCGCGGACATCTCCCGGTGACTGCAAGCTGTTCCCACTACGGTTTCTTGCAAGGCGTCTTCTCAAGAGGTTACACACCCAAGTCGTCTTCTCTGCCACAGCCGCCCATCTCTTACTATAACAAGGACGACGCGGCCATCATACGTCTGGCGGCGGTGTACCGGCTCCCAGTCGCGGCCGCTCAACTTGCTGGGTCAGCAGTTTTTCAACCTCCGTTGCGAGTCCTCCGATGTCAGCCCATCCCTCACCTCTCACCGCCGCTGTGGCCGCGGCCGAGGTTTCCTGACGCGCCTACAACGACTGCACGTCACCCAGGGCATCACAGGCCGTCGCCCTCTCCACTACATCTGCTGATTAATCTTGAGAAGAACCGCCGTTCTGCCCTCCCTTTGGCCTTCAAACCGAGCGGGAAGTTAGTTGACTTCGTCTCAGAGTTAGAGGTCAAGGTTCAGGAACACCCTCACCATCAACCCCTCGCAACGGCAGCAGCATTGCAAGCACAAAATCATGATGTTGCGTTTTCTGACCATCTTGTTGTCCCTCGGCTCCCTGCTTGCAACAACACCCATCCACCTGAAGCCTGGTGCCCTCACGGCACACATAGGAGAGGTCTTCCTCATAGAAGATGTGCTCCTCGTAAAATATCTATATTCTTCCTTGACCAACACCACGGACACAATCAGGATAGTCTCAGAAAAACTACTCGGCATGGCAGACGCCATCCGGGCTACCAAGTCTAGGGAATCAAAAGCTCCTTCTAGTACCAACTCTCTGACTCTTTTTCAACTACTGGAGGATAGGATTCTGTTCTTACGGGGAAAAGTTGATGTGGTAAACATGGATTATAGTTTTCACTCAGACACGGCGACTGGATGGAGGGAGGCCACTGGCAAGGTAGTTTTTCCTTTTCTCAGACAAGTCAGGGGACAGAAACCTGGCTGCTCCTATACTTAACATTGTACTGTGTTTCACTACTGTATTTTTTTTTTTTTTAGGAGCTAGATCAACGTTTCATTGTCTGTAACTATGCCAGTTGATAGTTTCTTATACATGTGTCCTTATATTTATCTTTTGAGAGGTTTCTTATGTTTCATGTCACACACGTTGTGGTTTCCCTCTCCCTATTTATATTATAATTCCACATCTGTTCTTACATAGCCAGTGTTTTAATATAATTGTATCATAGGCAGTCTGCTTGACAAACTCCCACTATGTATGTTCATGGTACCTAGACTGCTATTTCGATTTTTATATATCGCGAGGTCGCGATCACTGGTAGGTGACCGAGCAGTGTTATAGTAGGATATCAATGTATTATTATTATTTAATATCACCACGAATTAGGCATACAATTGTCAATGGAAAAACCCCACGACAGATAGATCACGCCACCTTATAGGAATGTCGTCCGTCAGTGTTTACCGTTTCAGTTTTGTATACTTAGCACTCCGATGGTGCGTGGAGGTCACCTTGACATACGTGACCAATTGTAACAATTATTTTCCAACCTGTAACTCGCGACTCCTTCACGAGAGTCCGACTGACACACAACGACAGTCGCTCTCGCTCCGTCGCTTCTTGTACATAAAGGCTACGAATATAATTCGCCTTAAGGAAGCTGAAGTCTTAATCAACACCCTTTAAACGCCCCCCGACAAGCCCGTTACAATTAGATTGCGAAAACCGTGATTGACAAAGATTCCGAAATCAACCGGTTAAAAGACCAAATTAATGAAAACAGGAAAAATATCGAAGAGTCTAACCAAAATACCGAAACCCAAACAGCAGTGAGCAAAGGTAGTGTAAAATACATCCTGAATGTTCTTATCTTGGTTGTTGATGTTTAGAGTCACATTGTAAAGTATTTTAGCGTTAACTTGGCAAAGATTATTTTCATTTGACGCACTGGATTTTTTCAATTCAATTTTAGACTTGTTGATCGGTTTACGGATCACTGGCTTGGTCAAAAACCCACATTTGCACGGGGGTCCTGACACAGCAGGAGGAGCAGGTACTCGGTTGTGTATTTCTGTTCATGTGGACTGGGTCCAGATTAGCGAATGTCTGACATTGTCCGGAACGCGATAGTACCCCCTCAAAAATCACAATTGAGTTTATAATAGTAACCCCTTCAAACATGAGTTCAGAATCTGTTGGTCAGAATCTGCAGTGAACAATCAAAAATTGATTTTATGATATTATCTCAACTCACCATTGAATTTATAATAGTAACCCCATACATTGACTTTATGATAGTACCCCCTGAAAAATCACAATTGAGTTTACAATAGTAACCCCTTCAAACATGCGTTCAGAATCTGGACGTTCGCCGAAGGCTTAATATGCCATATGACGCCACATTCACACGGTTTAGGAATCTGTAAACATGTAAAATATATTAAATTCAGTATTTTAAATAATTGTATATTCACCATTTATATATAAATCCGTTTAACATAGTCATCTTTGTTTCATGGGTTAGTCATCTTTGTTTCATGGGTTACGTTAACAGAAGACTGCGTAAAAAATCAAAATCACATACATTTAATTTTTTCTAAACTAATCTAAATTTACTTGAATATCGTGATATAGAACATAAATCTTAATCTGCGAAATTAAAATTAGCAAAACGCTCTTTTTTGTATCGCAGTAAGCGGACCCAACATACAAGAAAGACTGGGGTCTGATATTTCAAATTTAGCGACAAATTTCATTGGTGAATGCGTGAATTTGTCTGCAATGTAGACCGATTCTGAGACATTGGTGAATGCGTGACTTTGTCTGCAATGTAGACCAATTCTGAGACGTTGGTGAATGCGTAACTTTGTCTGCAATATAGACCAATTCTGAGACGTTGGTGAATGCGCAATGTGAACCGCTTCTGCGACATTGGTGAATGTGTGACTTTGTCACAATATAGACCAATTCGGAGATTGAGTGAAACTCAATTCTGAGACGTTGGTAGATGTGACTTGGTCTGCAATCTAGACCATTTCTGAGACGTTGGTGAATGCGTGACTTTGTCTGCAAAAGATGAAGATGCAATGTCAAGAGAGTAAGTGCAACGAAGAAGATTTAGAAACGTGCCAGTCCTTCTGACCAGATCAAACCTAAACAACCAGAGTCTTTTTTCTGTCGTTATCGAGATGGAAGCATAATTCAACGCTTGAGAAATAACAGTCTGACGATATACTTCACTTCTCTAAACAGTTTTCTTCGACTGGAAAATGGTCTTCAGCCGAAATTGGTCATCCTCGGGAAGTTTACTGCCTCTCGGTGCAAATTTCAGAACAGGAATTCTTTCATTTAACGCAGGTTCATTCCTCGGAGGTTCGATCAAGCGATATATAACATCTGACTGCGCAGCATACATTTTTCGCTAAGATTGTTTACAACATCATCTATTCTGCAAATTCTTTCGACATTCCCGGGGACTGCGTTGTCATCCACTTTTCAACCTTAGCGCTCGACAACACGATTCAACGGACGCTGTTCATGACCAACTCTGCAATTAAACACGAAGTGATAATTTGTGCTATGAACCGTATTAAGCACCGAGACAGGACCGACCGATTCTTTTGTCTCCTTTGTTGATTTGATTCAATGTTTTTTGGGGAACGCTAACATGTAATTTTTCGTAGACTTCGCTAGACGTTTCCTGGCTGAACATACTCCATATAAAATTATTGTTCATCACAGTACAGCTCGAACATCGAAGAAACGGTGTGTCTTATCTTCAGAGTTATTAGGCAGGTTGTTTGATATAATCCGCCGTTGATATACACCACTTTTTCCGTTTTAATTTTTTATTACTCTGCCCTAATATCGTCAACAGTAGGTTCTCCAGTAATGTCCGTGCAGATTTTTGAACTAGTGCCATTTTTTAGTGCCAAAATGTGCCGACGTACTTGACTGCTGCTAGTGAATGTGCCGACGTACATTGTTGATCAGATGACTAACAATTTTAACGCTTTGGAAAATCGACTCGAGGAAATAAAAAAGAAGCAAGTCGACATAGAGAAGTTGAAAATAACACCACCACAGTCTTCAGAGAGTACTATCGATTTGACAGATTTGCGAAATCGACTCGATGAAATAAACAAAAAGCAAGACGAGTTGAAAACAACACAGTCTACCTGGAGCGGAAGATTCGTCGTAGAGTACGATCTGAGACAGAAAGATGAAAGTGGATCCTACTACCTCTTTATCAACGATCCTCTGAAAATTAGAAGAACGACACTTAACCGCGAGAGCAACGAAACCTTTCTTATCCGACCTTCGGACGACGAGGACGACAATGACGATTTGATGTCGCTCATCCGCGACAAGGCGAACACGTTTAACAACGGCAAAGGCATTTCAGAATGCTGTTGCGTCGCGTCGTCCTCGCATCTTCCTTTCTTGTGTGTCAGTAATAAATATTTTAACCGCTGTTGAGTTTTATTTTCTTTTAGATTTTTTTTTTCTGCACTGAAGAACCGTAACAAGACAATTACTACGTGACGCTTCTTCAAGCTCGACCCCATTATTTTACTTACCTAAATCGCTCTTGTTTAGAGGTCGATTTTCCTAATATCGTCAGCAGTAGGTTCTCCAGTAATGTCAAATTGCAGATTTCTGAATTTTGTGTATACTTCCGCTTCCAAGAAAGATTTGTAGTGGTTCACATACATCATCTTCAGCGCGTCTACAGCTTCCGGTGTGCGCGAGTAGAGGACCAGGTCAGAATTTTCGACACTGGGTAGAACACGAGCTAACTTCATCATGGGTTGCAGACAGTGGCCAGTCAGGGACACAATGTTATGTCGCACCAGCGACAAAAGTTGGTAAAGATATGCGTAATTATAATTAACGTAATACGAACCGCTTTGTGTGTCAAGTGCATTGAATTTATGAAAAGAAATGACATTGACCAGTCCGGATGATTGCATTACGCTGGCGAGCGTGTCCACTCGATACAACACACACTCCGCGTATCTCTCTGCAAGCGAGAGAACGCTGTAAGCGGTTCGTAATTTTAATTGCGGAGGCAGAGCGTCAATCAACGAGCCTACGACACGGACGTCGTTTAACAACTCTGGAACCACGACTTGAATTTATTGTTTACCTTTGCAATGTAAATCGTCAACCATTAAAACAAATTCATTCCTAAGTAAAACAAAGTCAGTCCTATTTAATTGTTTTTATTTTATTTGTTTAAAACACTAGAACACAGTGTACCTAACAGATCGTTCATATTCTTCAATTGTCGACCTACAAGCCGTGTTGGCCGAATTGAAACTTTGAGTCAGTGTCTAAAATAAAACATGTACTTCTAACGAACCTTTTATTCACACTCCAAAAAAAAAAATAACACTATAGATTTATTAATCACATTACAGGTAGCACCTAAAACACCAATCTTTGACCTGCACGAGTGGGGTCCGTGATTTCGCGTCTCGGTGCAAGAATAACTCGGGTTGACTTTGTCTTATATATCGACCGATTCTGAGACGCATGAAAAAAACAAAATTGAATTTATAATAGTAACTCCTGAAAAAGTAAAATTGAATTTATAATAGTACCCCTATTATAAATTCAATTTTACAGACATTTGGACCCTACTCCCCGTACGAATGCATTATGAAGATTCTGAATAGTGAAGACAAGATTCAGTCTTATCTTCTCAGTTGTGAACTCATCAACTAAACTCTTGTGAGCGGAAGAACCGTAACAAGACAATTACTACGTGACGCTTCTTCAAGCTCGACCCCATTATTTTACTTACCTAAATCGCTCTTGTTTAGAGGTCGATTTTCCTAATATCGTCAGCAGTAGGTTCTCCAGTAATGTCAAATTGCAGATTTCTGAATTTTGTGTATACTTCCGCTTCCAAGAAAGATTTGTAGTGGTTCACATACATCATCTTCAGCGTCTACAGCTTCCGGTGTGCGCGAGTAGAGGACCAGGTCAGAATTTTCGACACTGGGTAGAACACGAGCTAACTTCATCATGGGTTGCAGACAGTGGCCAGTCAGGGACACAATGTTATGTCGCACCAGAGACAAAAGTTGGTAAAGATATGCGTAATTATAATTAACGTAATACGAACCGCTTTGTGTGTCAAGTGCATTGAATTTATGAAAAGAAATGACATTGACCAGTCCGGATGATTGCATTACGCTGGCGAGCGTGTCCACTCGATACAACACACACTCCGCGTATCTCTCTGCAAGCGAGAGAACGCTGTAAGCGGTTCGTAATTTTAATTGCGGAGGCAGAGCGTCAATCAACGAGCCTACGACACGGACGTCGTAGGCTACATGTGCAAGAGTTCATCACTTGCACTGGTCACCTACTACATCCGGACAAGACGAGTCGATAACTGATTGCTGCTACACCTGTTCAATGTTGGACCCTACTCCCCGTACCTAAGACAAGATTCAGAATAGAGTGAGGTGATTTATAATAGAGTTAAGATGTAATAGAGTTGTGGCTAAGAGTGTAACAAGACGAATTGCATAAGACTTTGTCACTTGCACTGTGCTCACCAGAGTTCACTCCACGTCTGGAGAGGGCGAGAGCTTATAGCCACGCACGCAGCGCGGCGCAGCCGTTCCAACAACGGATCTGGTATTTAAAGTCTTGAGAAAAGTGCGTGCAATCATTCCGTGAATTTGCTCGCAGACCAACATGGATTATGAAACGAAAAACAAAACAATTAAAGATTACGTCAGCAACATATCCATCCAAGCATGCAACAAATCAAAGAGGAACGGCGCAGAATCGGCTACGGGCAAACTGTCGAAGAAACAAACGTCATTGCTAACAGATGTCAGACCCCGTGACCAATATGCAATATGTGAACAAACAACAACACGATTAAACACTTATTGAAAATCTGTCACGTCCTGCAAATATTTAGTATAGATAAACAATTCGAGTTAATTTTGAAAAATAATTTAATTCCAATGTACGTTAATTAGATTTAAAAAAGCAATGTCAGAACGAAGGAGATGTTTTATTTTAAATTTAAACGTCGACGACGAAGACCATGAACAGGAGGACGAGGATGAGGAAGAAGACGGGTTGAGTTGTTCTAGCAAATTTAAAACTATTTTGTATGTGTGTGTTGATGTTTGAGTTTGTCTCAATGCTGAGTGTTAGGTGAATGCGTGCTTTTGTCTGAGATGTCGCTTGACTTTGTCGGAAACGAGACTCCTCAGTAAAAGGAAACGTTGCTAGAAAAACAGAAATAAATATTCTGAACCGCGTCTACGGCTTCGTTGAAATATAGTTCGAATCTCTTTTAGATTGGGCTTCGTCTTGGGATACAATGATTTTTGATAAGAGTATTTTATTGTCTGTAAGCGCCAATTACGGTCTGTGCGAGGGCCCAGTCCGCCTGTTCCGCTGAATCCTCGGGTTTTACGGTTCCATACAGTCGATTCGCCTTGGTGTGCCCCAGCAGATGAAAATCCTTTTTCATGTCAACGCAGAAGTCGATCAGGTTAAACATATTTTTCTTGTCTGCGTCATTTAGAGAGGTAATTTTATCGTCTTTAGAAATATGTCTGAAGAGAATGTTGTTCAAAACGAGCGACACGAAGAGACCGCGTTGCATGAGACTCGAGTTCAAAAACATTTCGACGTAATCGTTTTTAAGGAAGTTGCAGAGCACATTCGCCGCCACGTGCAGGTGGGACCTGATGCCGTTCGCGGCCAGCAATTCGTCTTGCTTTTTGTTTATTTCATCGAGTCGATTTCGCAAATCTGTCAAATCGATAGTACTCTCTGAAGACTGTGGTGGTGTTATTTTCAACTTCTCTATGTCGACTTGCTTCTTTTTTATTTCCTCGAGTCGATTTTCCAAAGCGTTAAAATTGTTAGTCATCTGATCAACAATGTACGTTCTGGAATCTAAACTGAATGTCCGTGCCTGTTCATACAATTTACTTTTCATTTCTAACACACGTTTGGATAAACAAATCTCCGATATCGATGAGAGACTACACAACGCGACATCGAACGGAGTGTCGAAGTCATCAGGATATTCACCGATGTTTTTTAACATCGGTTTAAGTAATTCGAGTTCTGTGTTGTTGAAATATTTCTTGTTGATTTGCACTATTTTCCAATTCACGTCATTTCTATACTTAGTCAAAATCGAGGAACAATAATCTTTTAACAGTTCCATGGTTTTCACTCTGTTCAATAGAATTTTCGTTAAGTAGCTTAACATTTTTTTAGACATCATCGACTCAGCATCGGCATTCAATTCAAACGCTGCAACGACAGATTTTAAATCGGACGCGACTACTTGCAGATTCAATAATTGATCGGCGACGGGTTCGTCAACATTACCCGTGTTTGGAAATATAGGTTGCAATAATGCGATCAATTTCTGAACGGCTTCTGTAGACGTGTCATTCGCATCTGACATTTCGTAATCTCCGTTACCGTCCTCTGTTTGTTCTCAAAACATTAACCAATTCTGATTGAAATTTTGTATTTGTCCAACAAGTGTTTCTTAATTCTGTTGTTGTTGTTAAGATGAGGTTTAATGGCGTTGAGAAGTTGTTTAATTTTTATATTGTTATATTTTATTTTCAGGTTGTAATATCGACTCAACCTATCTCTTTCTACCAAAGAATCGTATATATGCTTCAGCACGTTGTATGATCTTATAATGTTAATTTTGGTTTCATCTGAATCGAATGCAGATCGCAGCTGTGTATGCAACTGCTCTATCAAGATCATTGTATCCTGATCGGGATTGTACTTTAGTAAGTCGGACAGTAATACTTCAACATTAATACTGTCGTACACGATATTAATAATTGTCCTGACAGCATTTGTCAAATCTTGCAGCGTTCTATTGACGTCCGTTGACACAGTAGACTCCCGTGGTTCAGCCATGTGGCTGAGAGTTAAGATGTGGCTGTGAGGTGTAACAATTACAGGAAGGCGAATTGCACATCTGAGCACTTGACTGCTTTGAACTCTTACCTACCTCGCAACCAATTTAGACTGCAGTATCTTCTTGACACTGGGTACGACGGAATCTTCTTCTGTTGTTTTATCGCTGATGTCGATTAGCTGACCAGACACACAAGCACCAGAAAAAAAATACTACACAAATTTTTTTAATTTTTAAGATAAGTAAGTCAAATAAAACAATAATTAACGTTCAGATTTTATTACATGACCAATTACATGACCAAAGCTGAGTGTACTATGAGATGATCGGTTTTGTATTCTATTGTTTCGCCAGTCAAACCGCACTTGACTAATGTGTCGTCGGAACGAGATGAGAATGAAATATCGGACATCGCCTCGCCTTTGGCACTTTCTCGTCGCGTCGTCGGGCTTGCGTAAAGGACGACAGAGTGTGTCGCCAACCTCGATTTGATCAGGCAGATGATCGATAGAATGGATCTCGACGAACGACGAGTCGTAGAAGAGTCTAACAGATTTCAGACAAGCACCAATACTATACATCTTGAATGTGTCACACACTACAGAGTTCAGAATTGTATCTTAACTATATTCTGTTCTATCTGAATCTGTTCGCAGCAACTCTCTAGTTGTGTGACATTTGCATCGGTCTCTGCGCGCATGCAATTGTAAGTTAAGACTTCCTCGTCGTCAACAAGATAGAGATACATGTCTGACGATTGTTTGGAATCTGTTAGCACTGTACGACAAGGACGTTACATTTGCATGCGCGCAGAGAGACCATGCATGCGTCATACTACACCAGAGAGTTGCTGCAACAGATTCAGATATAGAACAGAATATAGTTAAGATACGATTCTGATCTCTCTAGTGTGTGACACATCTAACTAGAGAGTCTTTGCAATACACACAACTAGAATATAGTCTATGAAGAACTTGTCAATGAAAGATACATGTGGTTAGATGCGTTTGTTAGAAGCATCGTATCCATCGTGACCGATTCGATAACAAACACGAATAACTGTTTGATCAGCAATCTCAGTGTGCTGATGGGTAAACCGGTACTTACCGGGACACACGAAGACGCAGAATATGTCGATCGCGGCAGAGCGTTATTTGACGCTTACGTAGGTGTAAACTATAAGACAGCATCGTTAATGACAAAAGTTAAGCTTGGCCCGGCGTTAAAGACTACCACCAAGAAGAATAACAACAAAGACAAACATGGAATTCGACTCAGGAAGACTCTGCTAGCAAAGTTGAAACAGGGTTGGCACAGCAACAGGAACAACAACCGTCCAAGAAAACAAACAGGACGCAACGCAACAAGCAGGCAAACCCGAAATGGTCCAGTCGGTACCAACTATTGTAATGGACATTCATCGTGTTGATCATTTAAATCTCAACACAGAATCTTTTAGGTGTGTAAGAGGACTGACCACCAATTCGCCACAAGCACAGAATCTGAAGCGACTGGATCATAACGCACACAACGGATGCCGCCAAGAATCTGTAGTTGTAAGAGGACCCACCAAACATCATCAGCGCAAAAAAGCACTTCCGCAGGAGTGCACACTATGTAATGTGCTATTTGTTAAATAATGTAATGTACGTTTGTTAAAAATAAACAAGGCAGAGATATATATATATATATATATATATATATATATATATATATATATATATATATATATATATATATATATATATATATATATATATATATATATATATATGTATATATATATATATATATATATATATATATATATATATATATATATATATATATATATATATATATATATATATATATATATATATATATATATATATATATTTTTTTTAATGTAAATATTACATAAATATACGTCCTCATAGAAGACAACATTAAGACTTTGCAGATCGCTAAACTACAAATCTTATCCTATTGAGTATTGAAGATACGCATGTCTACAATGTTCGGAGGTATATATGTTGGAACCATACGTACAAAATGTACGCTTTACATAAATCCACATACACACGTATACATGAATATTGCGACCATATGGTTATTTCTTGAGAAAGGTTTGCAATGATTTCCACCTTTTCCGCTCACCACTATCATTAAAACGACATAGTGACATTTCCATATTTCGAAATCGTTTTTGAGAAAAGACATGATATCAGAAATCGGAATATCCTTCGGCAATTTCTGACCGTTAGAGGGTCGACCGCTGTTAAGGCATGTTGCTGCTTCGCCACTGTTAAATGTATTGTATTAGTAACTGCATGGACATCAATTAGTGCTTGGTTTAACTCACTGTTTTTACTTTAATCGTTGTCGTACTCTTTCTGCTGTACTTGCACCTAACGCAAAACAGTCAACACAAGACAACAAATCTTTCTTGAAGCGGAAGTATACACAAAATTCAGAAATCTGCAATTTGATATTACTGGAGAACCTACTGCTGACGATATTAGGAATAGAGTAATAAAATAAAAAAACAACGGAAAAAGCGTGTATATCAACGGCGGATTTGGGACATTTCGAACAACCTGCCTAATAACTCTGAAGATAAGACACAATTGCCTTTTCTCGATGTTCGATTCAGTACTGTGATGAACAATAATTTTATATGGAGTACATGTTTGGGCTAGAAATGGCTCTAGCGAAGTTCATGCGAAAATTACATTTCAAAATGCAATGACTCACCAAACATCGCAGGGAGTGCAGACTATGTAATCTGTAGGTTTGTTGATGCGTACAACGAATACCCTGTCAAGACCCGCTCTGCGTTATGCTGTTATCACAAACCGCGAGACAATATTTACTTCGTGATCGATAATATGAGTTGTTAGATGACAAAGCTAGGGCAAGGGAGCGGTGAAGGCATGTTAGTGTTGTTGCGTATAAGCGAGGACGAGGCGATGGATTGTTTTAGGAAAATGTCCTTGCAGCACTTCGGACACGTGGACAATGGATCGGGCGCACGACATGCAACAACACCCAATGAGTGCAAGGTTGAAGATCACGTTCACTGGGTTAGTGGCACACAAGATGCACACGGCCACCTCTGACATCAGATTCATTTTTTTCTTAATTTTTTTCGGGAGCTGACTACCTTGTTATGCTTTCTTCCTGTCAGTTTGCTTTTGGATAACGTCCACTGATGCTTTTTGAATAAGGTCCTGATTCAATGTTTCGGTCTTTTTCATCTCTTCTTGAAGGTCCTTCTGGTTCTGTTATCAATTGTGTTGATCTTTCTTTCTCAAGATCAGATCGTTAATTTCTTGGAGTCAGCCGTGCAATCTCTGCTGTTTGGGTTTCGGTCTTTAATAATTCATTTTCTATTGTTCCCTCAGATTCTGGACCATTTTTGAGTCAAAATGGATATCACATCAGGTGCTGACCTAATTGTGAATTCTAATATGTTGATGAATTTAATTATTTTTACATTGTCTGGATTTTTGCCATTTTGAATTCAACTGTTGATTACGGTAACGTTTATTTTTTTTTTCCATTTTCTGGACTCGCTATATTTATGGTTTTCCTATAAACTCCGTACAAAACAACTTTTATTTGTTGTTTTCCATTTTCTGGATTGACCGTATTACGGTTTATGATATATTCATGGAGGTGAATAGAACTTAGTTTTATAGTTCGGATTCAAAATTATAAATTCTTTTTAAACCTCAATGAAAAATTCGTTAAGCACCTCGTCGTCATTTATCTTCGTTAATCATCATGCACAGACGTGGCCACAGGTGAATAGTGCATTAACGTCGATCAATGAAATATCCGTTAAACGTCTATTTTTGTATCAAAACAGATCTTCAATTTTCGGTTTGTTTCAAAATTAATCGATTTAAACTTCAAGAATCGATTTCAAGCATTAGCGGTGCTGTTGCTGGCTAACGCTGCACCGCTGCCGTCGTCGGTCGCTGCTGAGCCCGCTGCCAGCTTCTGTTGACAATGGTACTGCTTTCATCACCGAATCTGCTACTGTTGTACTAAAGGCGTCGGTCCATACGAGCGTCTGGAGCCGCGTTTAATCAGCGGTGGTGTCGCCGGTAGATTCCGGATCTGAGTCCTCTTGCAAAGTGCTATTGAGATAGAGTCAGGATTAAAATCAGAATCGCTGTCGTCGTCGTCGTTATCTTCTTCACGTCGTCGCCGTCTTCATCTTTTGTTCGCTGTGATACATCGAGAGATGCTCAGTTGCATACAACTTGCAGGATGATCGAAATCGACACGAGGTTTGGGTAGCGAGATCAGAACTCTCTCCTGTGAGCTGTGCTGGCGAACCACCCCCCTTCTATCTTTGACGTTTCAGCAATATTGATTCCGTGTTCTTTTGTCCAAGTGTCTGTCTATTAACCTTTTCCTCGCAGTAGAGCGCGAGCTCGTTGATTCATTTCTTGGATCTTCAACGCTGCAAGCGCCAGCCTGCACCATGTCAATCTTCCCCAGTAGCACGCTCAGTTTGTCGCGTTAGAATGCAGCGCGCCTTCTCATGAACGACTTTCCGTTGTTTGTGATTGAGGAACCACAAAAACTGTCGGGCATGTTTGTGTTCTTACTCGAGGGGCGATGAGGCGCTCGTGATCGTGCATCGCCATGGTGTACGACCGGTGAGTCACAGTCACGGGAGAGCATCGCATGCAGAATTTGTTGCACACGTAATGGCTGAGGATGTCTAGTTCGTCTTCGGAGAAAATCGTCTGAGCAGATAGCGTCCGCGTTCGTGATCGAACTCCGCAACTCTGACCTACCTTTCGAACAGTTCTTCTGACCGTACACCCAGTTGTTGAGGGCGTAGTCGTCGTGCCGGGATTTGGCAGTCATATTGATTGGGTTGATGGTTGCGCGAACCTATATCCACTCCGCGTCCGGTTTCAAAGCGTCGTCGTCGTTTATCCCATCCCAAAATGCAAAGCCGTGTCTGCGTTGACTGTTTTGCGTTAGGTGCAATTACAGCGAAGATACGACAACGATTAAAGTAAAAACAGGAACAGGATTAAAACCAGAAACATAATTAGGTTCTATAGTGTTGCTTTATCCTAAGAATCAGTATTATCATTTCAATTTATAACCGATAGTATCCTTGTGTAACATTGATTAAAAACAAAAAGGACCAGATTGAGATTTTTTTATTTTTATTGAGCTTTTTTTTTATTGATCAATACAGCAGCCAAGAGCATCCTTAAATTCCTGAGACGTTGAGACAGCATAGTGGTACAGGCACGTAAATCTTGACATCTTTATGACCGCTACCCAGAGACTTCAGTAAAAAGCTGTTTTCGATCAACTGTCACACAGCTGCTATGGTCACAACCCGTTGTCCAGAGCCTCATGGGTTATTTGATCGACGGCCAAAATGTTGAGCCACCGATTTCCTAGCAGCGCTGAGAGAATCCTCCTCGCATGTGATCCCACTCGCTCTCCTAACCGGTTCCGCAGTTTTTTCTGCATGTACAGATAAACGCTTCTCAGCCAGCGTCCGCTTTGACACTTCCAGAATCTGTTGGTCAGAATCTGTTTGGGTGAATGGCGAGGTACCTTGTCTGCAGTACAGGGCGTCTGATTTTGAAGAGTTCGTCTAGTTGTTTGTGACACATGTAATATCACACCACTGTCGATGTTGTTAAGTGGAATCAGACGCCCGCTCGCACATTCACTTGTCGAGACAAGTCGCACATTCCAATTATTTAGGAAAGAGCTGGTGTTCACAAGAAAACAGAAGTTGATTTGGTTTGATAAAATGTGTTTACACCCATGGGCGACAATCACATTTACAGTTATGAAGTGGCAGCTTAAATCAGGACTTAGGAATACATATCAACGCTCTCAACTCTCTATCTTAAACATCTGCGGAGTGCGTAGTAAGAGTTTTTCAACACTTTGAATTCAGCTTGACTGCCACATTCACTAAGCAATTCTTCTTCTTACACCTAACAGTTTCACATCTGTTACATCTGAATCTAACACTCTGAGTTCAACACTTGAGTTCATAAGAGTTTAACACTTGAGTTCAGCTTGACCGTCGAGACAAAGTCACACATTCACTACAGGTATCACAAGAGTTCAGTTGACAGGTACTCGGATGTATGTCTTGTTACCCACATCTATTACATCTTACCTCACAGCCACATTTATTACATCTTAACTCTATTCTGACAACACTCCAGGTGTAGCAGCAATAAGAGTAATAACTCTGGCGTGGTAGCGGACAAGAGTTCTGTTGACAATTGAGACAAAGTCGCACTGTTCACTAGCAGCAGCCAAGTAATAAGCGCAATTCGTCTTGTTAAACCTCACTTCCTGAGCGGGATTTGATAATCGCTTAACCGAAAGGTGCGATTAATCGGTCTATTATAGGACGTTAAGAGTGTGTGATGGGTTTGACCTTCTTTTCAACATCATGATGACGTCGTACTACCGCCATCTGAAAATTGAACAAGTAAAATGCAAAGCATGCCTGGCTAGCCCTGATTTTTACGTTCTTTGAATTTTAAAAAGGTGGAAGTATCGGGCGAAAATAGGCTTCGACGTCTCTTTACTTCGAAAGAGACGTTCTTCCTGCTGCTGTTGCATTTGAAAAGAAGAGTATGCTCGCGCATGTCCGCTCTGCTGCGTTGACTTTTAACATGAAACGCATACAAGCAAGTTGACACACTCCCTTCAAAATTTTGAGGACTCCTCAGCGTTGATTTTAAAGGAAACGTTGCTAGAAAAAGAGAAATAAATATTCTGAACCGCGTTCATTACGGCCAGTTGTATTGATCGTGTGACTTTGAGTCGGCGTTAGACGATTGTGAACTCTTGCCTACGAGTCTTACTCTCTTTACTTTGTCTACGTAATTGTATCCAACGTGCAACGTACTCGAGGTGACCCATATGTTTGCACCAACAGATTCTGAATAGGAGATGTAGTTGAATATAAGTTGAGACCTTTGTCGTACCAGGTCGTCTGATTTGAGTTCAGATGAAAAATAATACCGAGTTTCACAATAGTAAATCCCTTCAAACATTGAGTTCAGAATCTGTTGGGTGAATGTGAGACCTTGTCGTACAGGTCGTCTGATTTGAGTTCAGAATCGGTAGCGTTATTCGACAAAGTCTCATGTAAACGGGTATAGTTCATAATCGGTTGATATCTTTGGCCAGAAAGCGTACATTGGTGCCCGTAAAGTCGACTGTCATTGAGACCGATATCAACAATTCGGTTTCATTGATTACAACTATCTTGTCAGAGTTACTCTTAGGTGAGATATGATTACGATCACCTCACGCCTCAATTTGTTTGTTCAACCGTATAATTTCGTCTTCTTGTTTTTTCCAGTAATATCGATAAGTCGCCGCTCTTTTCACTCAGTTGGGTTTTCGCTGAGAGTGCTTTCTCTTGCTTGGAGGCGAGAGTGACATCTTGCTGAGTCCATCTCTCGTTTGTGTCTCTTGTAACCCACGGTCATCAAGAAATGAATCGATATTGTCATCGACTACGGGTTGTGGAAGACCAACAAAACACCCTCTATTTTTTATTCGACCCCCGTTAAGCATTTTAATCAAGCGGTGAACAAGTGTGTAAAAGATTTGAAATAATTCGTTATGGCCGTGTAACATAACGGAGAGCAAAAGAGCGTTTCAATGCATCCCGCGTTCGGGAAGTGGGATTAGGAACGCTCTCGTTCGCTTGGTCCGTACGAACCTTTCCCTTTTCTGCGGACATAGATCACGCTAGCGGGTATTTGCATGGGTCTCTCTGGCGCGCATGCACAAATGTAAGTTAAGACTCCTTGTCGTACAGTGCTAACAGATTCCAGAACAATCGTTAGCGTAATCCCTACACAAGACATATATCTCTACATTTGTATAAGTCGAGAGCGACTGCAATCTAATACTATACATCTTGAATGTCACACTACAGAGTTCAGAATCATCGTAACTTGTCATTATCGTATCAATAGTCTTGCTGCGTTGAGTTATGTCGCTTTGAGTTAATCTTCTCTTCGGTCCGACGAGTCAATATTCGAGTGGCGTTGAGTTAATCTTCTGAATTCGACGACAATATTCGAGTGGCGTTGAGTTAATCTTCTTCTGCGCGACGAGTCAATATTCGAGTGGCGTTGATAATCTTCTTCGGTCCGACGAGTCAATATCATTCGAGTGGCGTTGAGTTAATCTTCTTCGGTCCGACGAGTCAATATTCTTCGAATGTTTTTTATGTAGTTGATTCTTTTTACGTTTTGCTTTGTTGTTGCTACTACATGGTACTGAAAAATTCTACAAACTAAAACCAGTAGGTAACCTCTTTTGGTGGAAGAACCAGTTGCGTCGTCCACCTAATCTGGCATTCGATTCCAGATGAAACCAAATAACATTATAAGATCATACAACGTGCTGGAAGCAACATAATGATTCTTTGATAGAAAAAGATAGGTTGAGTCGATATTACAAACCTGAAAATAAAATATAACAATATGTGTAAAATTAAACAACTTCTCAACGCCATTAACTCACCTCCGCGCCAATGTACGCTTTTAGGGCCAAGATACCAACCGATTATGAAGTACTCACCGCGGTTGAGTATTGCCGTTCAGAGAGAGTGGCAGTCACCGAACAGAGAGTTAAGATGCAGGTCTTCTGATTCTGAAACCTTAGGGTTTGTAGTTAAGACTGAATAGAGAGCAGATGCAGGTCATTGAATGAGAGTCTCCAGCCAGAGTTAAGATGTAGGTCTTCTAATTGGAAAAGATGTGCAGGTCACAGAATAGAGAGTAACGCTACTTGCTGTCTGACGACGCTGCATCGTCGACTCGTCGTCGTTTCTTCTTAGACGGCGGTGGACCGACGTTGTCCTCCTTTGTTAACAATACGCACGACTAGGAAATCTGTTCGCGACATCGCTGGAAGAGTAGTTCACCAATCTGATGCTGCTTGACTTCAATGCAATAGCGTTTATAAGTTTGCTTTGAAACGAGTTGTTTCTATCGTATAGTTTTAGTTTGGTTGAAACGAGTTGTTTCGCATTGTATAGTTTTAAGTTGCTTTGAAACGAGTTGTTTCATTGCATAGTTTTTTAAGTTTGCTTTGAAACCGTTGTTTCTCCTGGCTATAGATTTTGGGTTAGTTATAAGGTTTGGAAACGAGTTGTTTCTAAATTGCAGCAGCTAGTTATCATTTTTATCATTTATCATTTGTTACAAATCTAGTGGAATACCGCTCTTTGGAAAGTTAGTGTCTATACTTACCTACCCTTATTATCTGAAGCGATGACAAGACCATTTCTACATATAAGAGCTATGACAATCATCTGCAACCGTGACGTGGTCTCCTATCACATGCCAATCATAGGTGTAATTGACACACGAAGTAACGCGCGAAAAGCTGTGACGGGCCATCAATCGGCGTCGTTATCGACACATGCGTCATCTTAATCACAAATACTCAATAGGATAAGATTTGTAGTTTAGCGATCTGCAAAGATCTTAATATTATCTTCTATGAGGACGTATATTTATGTAATATTTACATTAAAAAACAAAACAAAATTTACATTGTTTTATTTTTAACAAACGTACATTACATTATTTAACAAATGTACATTACATAGTGTGCACTCACTGTGCTTTTGCTATTGATGTTTGGTGAGTCCTCTTACAGCTACAGATTCTTGGCGGCATGCTTCGGAAGACCGTTTGATGAGACACCCAACAATGCAACTCTCTGGTGTTGGATGAGTTAATGAACAGGTACAACAGAGCGAAGAAGGATGTGACTTCAGTTTTTTTATTTTAGGAGTAAAACAAACATACACTACTACAGAACATACACGCACGAATAACAGATACAGAATTCTCAGTCCACACACGCACACGAATTACATAGAGACTTTTCAGCCACAACTTCAGTTCCATTTTATTTTAGAGTAACACAAAGTCTGCACACATGTCTTAGGTTGACTTGATTTCTAATGTTAACACAATTTATATACTGTATTTAAACACTGCATCACATATTACACATTCGTATACACAGTTACACACACAAGATATTTCAAAGCATTCGTCAACGACAGAACATCGGACACGAACAATTGCATCCTTCGAAACGATCATCCCGTTGTCGTTAAAACGATAGAGTGCGTCAACAGGATCATCGAACGACGTCGTAAAACAAATCTATACACACTCAACCGAGAAAATGATACTAAATTGAACGACAGTCACGAATCGGTTCTGAATAACGATTTGAAAGATATCATTGTGCCGTTGTTACGTACATTTAGAGATGTTTTGTTAATTTAAATGTCTTGGTGTATTAAAGATGAAACAAAATATATCAGTGTATTATTTTTACCATATGGGCTTACTTTTGTAATTGAGAGATTGCTCTCGTTTTCGTTTACGGCTTCGTATGACGAGTCAAGAGCAGTTTCTCGTGAATTATGCGATTGCATGTGTGGTTGAATTATTTAATTGCATGTGTGGTCTTTCATATGCACGGGTTCAGTTTCATGACATGACAATTAAATACGATCTAAAATGACAGACATGGATCAAAGTACATCACGCAGATGCAAATGTCAACAAGCAAGAAGAGAAGTCTCTTTAGTAAGTAAGACGTCGCTCACATGTTAACACACAACTGAACTCACGCCTCCTGGCGTCTGGCCTGCGATTGAACTTCAATAAGGTCTGTAAATATAAATTCAATAATCTGTTCAAACCTTTAGTGCACGAAGTGTGAAGAATTCCGTCCGTCACTGGACCTAGTGAACATTCCGTCAATTATGTGATCGTGTGTGATGAGTAGCAACATGTGAATACCGAACGAACGTGCACAGTGTACCGCTCTGAATTAGTAAGTGCGTCATGTTCTGAGAAGAGTGTATGTCGTACATTATACTTAAATCGTTTTTCAAGTGTACGTTTTTTGGACTCGGAGATAACTCTATTCAGAATCTGTTCTATCCGGCGGAGTATACAGATTGGAACGTCGACTCACATGACAAAGTCTAACGTGACGATGACTACTTTACCTTCGATCAATAACATGTACAACACTAGAGTTCAAAATCTTATCTCAACGTAGGCAGGAGTTCTACATCTTATCTTCAAATATTCATAGGCAAGAGTTCAAATGAATTTATAATAGTACCCCCTGAAAAACACACGAATGGTTGACTTTATCTTATATATTGACCGATTCTGAGACGCATGAAAAACACAAAATTGAATTTATAATAGTAACTCCTGAAAAAGTAAAATTGAATTTATAATAGTACCCCTTAGAGTGTAAATGAAATACACTGCAGACAAATTTCATTGGTGAATGCGTGACTCTGTCTGCAATGTAGACCGATTCTGAGACATTCACCTCAGAGTAGGTTGCACGTTGGACGGTGCGTCTAGACCAACAATGCAACTCTCTAGTTGCTCTTAATGCTTGTAAGATTTTGTACACTCCGCTGTTAGGAAGCCAAGAGTTCACAACCCGTCTAACGCCGACGCAGAGTCACACATGCAACGTACTCGGTCTAGACTTCACACGGTTCGAAGTCTCTTTATGTTTTCTTTTTTCGCCTGCGTGAACTGGAATGGAAAAACAGTCATCGTTAGAATGATAATAAAGGCAAATCGAGATAATAAAGACTCGATAAGAAAAAGCAAAAAGGCAAATCACAAAAAAAAGGCAAACTCACGTGTGTCCGTGCAATTCAGCAGCGTGTAGTAGGATTCTCCCATGGAGTACATGCGCTCGTCGGGCGTATCGGCACATGCCTTGTTCCTGATAGCCGTCGCGACTTTTTTCATCTCTTCTTCTTTCTCCTTGTCTTTGGAAATCGGCGTGACGTCCAACAGATATGTGAACAGGGCTTTGTCGCTTAAGGGTTTTCCGGCGGCAATTGCGGCGGTGGCGGCATCGCTTAACAGTATTTTCCTGTATTCCTTCAGTTATTTTTCGAGTACAATTCGCAGAGGTTTCTTCTTGGCAGTTTTAGAGACGAATGCGGATCCCAGGTTGCGAACGATACTCTCCGTGTCGCACATCTCGATGTCTGAAAAATTAAAAAGTAAGATAATCACTGGGACAAAAACGTGCCAACACCTGGAATTAACAAATTAAAATAAATAACGAGCGCGTGTAACATATGTTGTTTGACACGCGTGTATTGAACGAAATTATTCAATACTAGCCTGTTCGATGATGAGAGGATCATTGGTGAACTGCATGAAGTAACAATCTGGATTGTGGTATATGTGTTATATTAAGGGATCGCCTTTACGCCAGTTTCTCAGCGAAAGACCACAATGATAGCACCTCACGTTGTCACCCAGCCCTGTAAGAGTAATAATAGAAGTAGTAAATGTTGAAAAATAGACGTAATAAATGTTGAATCATTAATATTGCCAAAAATATTGTTGAACCAATATATAAAAGGAATATTACCCAAGTAATAAAATCCAACTTTGGCTAGATTTGCAGGCGTCTGTTCCACGCGAAGTAGTATAAACACATTTGTTATCGACGAATCCAATTCGAAGAACAAAGTACTTAACAAACAAAACAGGTTCTGCAACACGGAGCGTTTCAGATTAAATTAATCGATACTCCTTTTTCGGAAAGCGACATAGTGTTCCACTTCTCTCAAGAGCGTCGACTGGCTGTTTTTCAATTTGTGCAACGAATCCGCTTTCAGCTTAAAAACACGATTCAACAATTCGTTCTCGGGTATGATAAAGTTGTCGTTCGTTTCAACTTTGCTAGCAGAGTCTTCCTGAGTCTCGAATTCCATGTTTGTTTTTTGTTGTTATTCTTCTTGGTGGTATGCGATGGTTCAACTGTTTCTGATAACTCTTCACTTCGATGTCGAGATTGTCAGCCACTAACAATTCGGAGACACAGTGACAGCCAAACCCGTTTATCTCACATATTCGCTAACGTGTGACAAAGACATCGTCATTCGCTTCTGACTTCTACTAATATTCCCGGTGTTGTTTGATTGTTAATTTTGTAGCATGGGTTTAAATGAATCTGTATCTGAAATTGTAACTGCTTGAAGACAGAGAAAACAATTGTATGTAAGCTTCTTGAACGAGACAGAGCGATCACTTACCGTTTTCAGAATGCTGTTGCGTCGCGTCGTCCTCGCATCTTCCTTTCTTGTGTGTCAGTAATAAATATTTTAACCGCTGTTGAGTTTTATTTTCTTTTAGATTTTTTTTTCTGCACTGAAGAACCGTAACAAGACAATTACTACGTGACGCTTCTTCAAGCTCGACCCCATTATTTTACTTACCTAAATCGCTCTTGTTTAGAGGTCGATGCTTCTTGTTTTTTTGGCATCCCTCCCAAAACAAAGGTTTCATTTTTTAGCTAGGATTTAAGGATAAAGTTAAGATTTAAAACAAATAATAACAAGCCAGGGTGACACAAATACACACACCAGAATCTTTTTTATAATGTAAAATAAAACAAATCATTTTACACACATAAATTTTATTTCTTACCCCTAGGTGGTCACGAACAGACGTGATCTGCAACAAGATCTTAACACTGACGACACACGTCGACCTATTTCATCACTTACTTCAATAAGGTCATAGTTAACACCATGATTTCGTCAACAAATCCCACATCTGTAGCATTAAAGGTTTCTGTTATTAAGCCGTTGGAAAGAAGTCTTCCGGTCTTTGAAACCTTTTGCATAGAACCTTGTCCATTCAAGAAAATGAAATACGCCGTCGAAAGGATATTTTCGTCGGTCGAAATATTCACGACGATCGCGTCAACTCGTCTTGCTGTTTGTTTATTTCATCGAGTCGATTTCGCAAATCTGACAAATCGATAGTACTCTCTGAAGACTGTGGTGGTGTTATTTTCAACTTCTCTATGTCGATTTGCTTCTTTTTTATTTCCTCGAGTCGATTTTCCAAAGCGTTAAAATTGTTAGTCATCTGATCAACAATGTACGTTCTGGAATCTAAACTGAATGTCCGTGCCTGTTCATACAATTTACTTTGCATTTCTAACACACACGTTTGGATAAACAAATCTCCGATATCGATGAGAGACTGCAACGCGACATCGAACGGAGTGTCGAAGTCACTGGGATATTCACCGATGTTTTTTAACATCGGTTTAAGTAATTCGAGTTCTGTGTTGTTGAAATACTTCTTGTTGATTTGCACTATTTTCCAATTCACGTCATTTTTATACTTAGTCAAAATCAAGGAACAATAATCTAAGCAACGTCACCCTCGCAGGCGGTGAGTTCCAGACCCTACCCGACCAGTTTTTTTTTTTTTTTTTTTATCGTTTTACTGTGTGTATTTGCACTGTGTGTATTTGCACTGTATTTTAGCACTGTGTATTTTAGCACTGTGTGTGTGTGTGTATTTGGATTGTGTATTTGCACTGTGTGTATTTGCACTGTGTATTTGCACTGTGTATTTTGACTGTGTATTTTATCACTCTGTATTTTAGCACTGTGTGTGTGTGTGTGTGTGTGTGTGTGTGTATTTGGCACTGTGTGTATTTAGCACTATGTATTTTAGCACTATGTGTGTATTGTAGTATTTTAGCACTATGTATTTTAGCACTATGTGTGTATTGTAGTATTTTAGCACTATGTATTTGCACTGTGTGTAAGCACTGTGTGTATTTTAGCACTATGTGTGTATTTTAGCATATAGTGTGTATTTTAGCACATAGTGTGTATTTTAGCACAGTGTGTATTTTAGCACATAGTGTGTATTTGCACTGTGTGTATTTGCACTGTGTGTATTTGCACTGTGTATGAAGTTATTGTGTGTATTTGCAGCGCTGTGTGTATTTATGTCAGGGGTGGTGTCGTTGACGACACACGCGAAAATGTGCCGAACGGATAGTCGTAGATTCTGAACTCAATGTTTGAAGGGGTTACTATTGTAAACTCAATTATTATTTTTCAGGGGGTACTATCATAAAGTCAATGTATGGGGTTACTATTATAAATTCAATGGTGAGTTGGGATAATATCATAAAATCAATTTTTGATTGTTCACTGCAGATTCTGACCAACATATTCTGAACTCATGTTTGAAGGGGTTACTATTGTAAACTCAATTGTGGTCGTTACGTGCCGAAAACAAAGATATGTACACTTTAAATTTTCTGTGTTTTTGAACCGTATTTTAAAATTGATCACATCGTTGTTGGCAACAACAGAAACTTTGTCTATCCAAGCGTACAAAAACACAGAAGGCACTATGTCGCTTTCCGAAAAAGGAGTATCGATTAATTTAATCTGAAACGCTCCGTGTTGTTGAGGTATAGTCGTGTCCGTATACCGCTTTAACGATGGTAACGGTATGCTAAATTTGAAATATTGGACCCCAGTCTTTCTTGTACGTACTGATGATACACATCTAACAGAGTTCAAAACACGTAGAGTTCTTTAACAATGTTTTACATTAGAGCTAGACTGAGGTATGTCGTGCTGTGTGTGTACTCAGTTGGATTTTACACCGCTTTAACAATGGTAATTGTATGCTAAATTGGAAATATTGGACGTCGTGTTAGCGTAAAGTCGGTTACCTTCCACGACAAAGTCGTACATTCACGCGTAGCTTAGCTTCCATGACAAAGTCGTACATTCACGCGTAGCTTAGCGTCAAGAACAATTACATTCACACCTAGAGACAGATAGTCAGTATTAAATCTGAAGATAAAACGGTGTGACTTGTTTTTGTTTTACTGACGTTAGAGCGCGCGTAAGTAGTTTTTTTTTTTTTTTGTGAGAATAATTTACGTTAACTGTAGAGTAATGTGATAATACATGGACGTATGCCCCGATGAATTCATTTACCTCTCGGTCTTGGCGGCATCCGTTGTGCGTTATGGTCAGTAAGCTACAGACTCTGTGCTGGTGGCGAATTGGTGGTCAGTCCTCTTACACCTAAAGATTCTGTGTTGAGATTTAAATGATCAACACGATGTATGTCCATCACAATAGTGGGTACCGACTGGACCATTTCGGGTTTCGCCTGCTTGTTGCGTTGCGTCCTGTTTGTTTTCTTGGACGGTTGTTGTTCCTGTTGCTGTGTCAACCCTGTTTCAACTTTGCTAGCAGAGTCTTCCTGAGTCTCGAATTCCATGTTTGTTTTTTGTTGTTATTCTTCTTGGTGGTAGTCTTTAACGCCGAATAAGAAGTTTAAGTGAATGTGTGACTTCTCCAGCGCCGAGTGTTGAACTCTTACCTACCCTACGGCGGAGTGTACAGAGTGCGACGAATGTGTTATGTACAGACCCCCGTGCAGATCCGGACCCCACTCTCTCTGAACAACAGCTCTCAACCTCCTAAGTGAATGTGTGACTTTGTCTTGATGGTCAACTGAAGTCTTAGACAGTTATCTTGAAGTCTTAGGGTCGTTGTGCGAATTGATTTCGTATATTGGAACGAATGTGTTATGTACACACCGGTATGTTATGTACGAGTGAGATGATGTGTACAGACCTCCGTGACCTCTGTGCAGATCCGGACCCTTCATAACTGTAAATATGATTGTCGCCCCATGGGTGTAATAAATTTATCAAATCAAAACCCACTCTCTCTGAACAGCAGCTCTCAACCTACCTAAGTGAATGTGTGACATTATCTTGACGGAATTGAAGTCCTAGATAATTATAAGATTCAGAATAGAGTTAGGATGTAGTAGATGTGGCTGTGAGGTGTAACAAGACGAATTGCACATCCGAGTACCTGACTGCTGCTAATGAATGCAACTGAACTCTCGTGAGCATAGCTTACCTACCTGTACAACTAATTGAGAAGATAAGATTCAGAATAGCGTTAAGCAGTAGGCTGTGAGGTGTAGCAAGTGTTGAACTCTTACCTACCTCCGCCACTCTGAACTCTCGTGAGCATAGCTTACCTACCTCTGTAGTAGATGTGGCTGAGAGGTGTAAGCAATGCAACCAAGTGAGAAGATAAGATTCATTTCGGGTTATGTACATACTCTCGTGAGCATAGCTTACCTACCTGTACAACTAATTGAGAAGATAAGATTCAGAATAGAGTTAAGCAGTAGGCTGTGAGGTGTAGCAAGTGTTGAACTCTTACCTACCTCCGCCACTCTGAACTCTCGTGAGCATAGCTTACCTACCTCTGTAGTAGATGTGGCTGAGAGGTGTAAGCAATGCAACCAAGTGATAAGATAAGATTCATTTCGGGTTATGTACATGAATCTCGGGTTATGTACATATAGTAGAATTTCAGTTGACTGTTGAAACCAAGTCACACATTTACTTAGAGTTAAGATGTAGTAGATGTGGAGATGTAGTAGACTGTGAGGTGAAAGAAGACGATGTCGTGACATGTCGACAACTAACAAGACGAATTGCTAGAGTTCAGATGTTATGGGTGTAACAAGACGAATTGCACATCAGAGTACCTGACTGCTGCTAGTGAATGTGTGACTTTGTCTCATCTGTTCGTTTGCAAAAAAGATGTCGTGCCCATCCGAGCAACTGACTGCTGCTACATGTCGATAACTGCACAATTGATGTCGAGATCAATGTTGGATCCCAAAATAGAGTTAAGACGTAATACTCTTTCCTACCTCTAGAGTTAAGATGTAATAAATGTGGCTGAGAGTGTGGCTGTGAGGTGTAACAATTGCACGTCCGAGCGGCTGTGAGGTGTAACAATTGCACATCCGTATACCTCATACACGGGCTACGAAATTAGAGCACAGGCCAGCGAGTTATTCTTGCACCGAGACGCGAAATCACGGACCCCACTCGTGCAGGTCAAAGATTGGTGTTTTAGGTGCTACCTGTAATGTGATTAATAAATCTATAGTGTTATTTTTTTAATTTTTTTTGGAGTGTGAATAAAAGGTTCGTTAGAAGTACATGTTTTATTTTAGACACTGACTCAAAGTTTCAATTCGGCTAACACGGCTTGTAGGATTCAGGATTTCCTCGTTGGCTAGAGAGAGCAACTGATTCTCGGGTACAATATATGTCATGCTCGATACGAGGTACAATCGTTTCATTTTGGTCTCGTTGATCTCCTCTGTAGAAAGAGTTGCGAGTTTCAGTATTTGATTGGTCGCAATTCCAATCCTCTTCCGGCCGAGCGTGGCGTCCAACAGGTTGTCTATGTGTGCGATTTCGACGCGCATGGCTTCTTCTTGCAACACAGTGACAAGCCTTAGCACCGAATTAAGTGAAAAGACAAATAAATTAAATATACGTGAAAAAACTATAAAGAATAATGATTTTAAGATTGCACAGATGAACACATCGCTAGAAAATCTCAAAAAAAAAAAAAAAACGCTTAATAAAACTAAAGAGAATGACGAATTAAAAAGTATATCCCAGTGACTTCGACACTCCGTTCGATGTCGCGTTGCAGTCTCTCATCGATATCGGAGATTTGTTTATCCAAACGTGTGTGTTAGAAATGCAAAGTAAATTGTATGAACAGGCACGGACATTCAGTTTAGATTCCAGAACGTAGACGCTAAAATTAATGAAATAAGTTTATTTAGTCAAGAGTTAGCCGATTCTACAAAGAAGCATATGGATGAATTACAAAATCAACAAACTAAACACGAAGAAGAAAAATCTGAGTTAAGGAAAGAAATTGAAAAGTCATCTGCCAAAGTACAACAAATAATGACGATATACAAAGATGTAGATAAGAAATTCTTAGAAGTTAATGCAAATATACGAAAGATAATCCAAGAGAAAGACCGACTGAACGCAGAACTATCTGAAAATAAAAACAAGATCGATCGACGACGCCATGAAGGAGTATCTCGTAGATTTCAATACGCGACTCGAACACACATTGTATAACAACATCAATAACAGTGTGACCAAATCTAAATTTTTAAAATTGATCTACACTGTGTTCGAGTACGATTTGAAAATTATTAATTTGATGCACAATGTATTTCTTAAGTTTAGAATTTACGCTAATAATTTAACAGACGATATAAAATTTAGCGAAGTGCCTCGCGTGTAACGAATTTTTCATTGAGTTTTCAAAAGAATTTATAATTTTGAATCCGAACTATAAAACTAAGTTCTATTCACCTCCATGAATATCATAAACCGTAATACGGTCAATCCAGAAAATGGAAAAACGAATAAAAGTTGTTTTTACGGAGTTGCAAACCATAAATGGCGAGTCCAGAAAATGGAAAAAAAAAATTAAACGTTACCGTAATCAACAGTTGAATTCAAAATGGCAAAATCCAGACAATGTAAAAAATAATTAAATTCATCAACATTTGAGTTCACAATTAGGTCAAGACCTGATGTGATATCATTTGACTCAAAAATGGTCAGAATCCAGACAATAGAAAAATGAATTATTAAAGATGTGATATCACATTCTGGTCAAAATCCAGACAATGGAAAAATGAATAAGAAAATTGTGACTCTGTCATCAGAATGGAAAACAAAATGAATTAATATTTGAAAATTGTGACTCGTGGTCATAATCCAGACAATGGAAAAATAAAATGAATTAACATTTGACTCAAAACATTTGACTCATAATCCAGACAATGGAAAAATAAAATGAATATTAACATATGGTCAGTCAGAATCCACACAATGGAAAAATGAATTATTAAACATGTAACAACATTATCCTGAGTCTTAAATCAGGATAATGTTGTTACATGTTTAATAATTCATTTTTCCATTGTGTGCATCTGCATCTTCCTCGTCCAACTCATAGCCCTGTGAGAGGACGTGAGGGAGTTGTTTCCATAGCCAATGAAAATGATTAAACGTCATCTCGCTAGGACCGATAACGATCTTATTGTTTCTTAAAATGTTGACTGTTGTCTTATAGAATAACTTGTTGGGGTTCGTAATCGCCTTCGCTTTCCATCCATGCTCGAGATCGCTCAACGACAACATAGGTTCCAAGAACACTATTTCGGATCCGTCGCTCTCCTTCACCATTACATGATTCTGCTTTTTGTTCTCGACGTCTTGCTTCTGAAACACATTCTGTTCATTCGTGACGAATGTGTTGTTTTTTAGTGTTGCAGTGCTGATAAAATATTGTTCATGTCGAAGACGAAGATAGAATCGAAAATAGCAGCTGGACGCAAATACGAATGGTACTCTCCTATCATGCTCCCTGTCAAACTCTTCGTCAATGCCATGGTGAACTCTAAAACTAATTCTGAGATAGAACAGTCAGTAATCGTTTTGATACACGACAAGATCATCAAACCTTTCGTGGACACGGTTGTCAGCAGCGGCGCCTGGTCGATCTCGAGTGTCCGCATCTTGCTGATCGATATTTCGGAAACATTTCTCCATCCCGTGCTCAGGTTCGTAAATGTCCAAGTTAAAAGTACCCTGGGAAAAATATTGCTCACCATCCACTTTATCGTCGAAGCTTCTCAAAGTTTTGGAATATACAGCATCAACGAAGGAGGAGCGCTTTCCCATCAATTCGTTGAAACTCTGGAAGTATAGTATAAGATTTGTATGAATGTAGTTTTTTGACCTGACCACACATTGATGTACCCCGCGAATCTCACACATATGTTACTTCTAGGAATCTTCAGGAAACATTTATTAAGGAATCTTGGAATCTTCACTGTAAGGAATCTTCAGGAAGAATCTGTTGGCGTTGGTCGTCGGACATTGAAAATTTGCAAGTCTCTCTGAGGGGAACGCCAAAGAGACAGAGTAGGTTCCGGATCTGCATGGGGATCTGTACATAACACATACTACAAACAGATTGAACAGATTCTGAATAGTGTTGAACTTTTTCTGAATATAGTCTAATTTGTTGTTCTCTATGGGGTGTCTCTACATGTCACACACATCCAACACTTGGAGACTCACATGACTTTGTTCTTCCCTAACAGCAGAGTGTATAGATTGGAACATCGACTCACATGACAAAGCTAACGTGACTGTTCGAGGATTGCAAATCTCTAGTGTTGGACATGTGTGACATGTAGAGACACCAGATTCGGAATAAAGAGTCTGATTTGTTGTACCTTCGAGATCTTCGTAATCTCAATACAACTATGCAATGCTCGGACGTGTGTTGAGTCAACACACGTCCACAGTGATCTTGATTCTTTCTTTTTCGATCCATTCATCGCATCAAAAACAATGTACGTTCGCCTAACGTACATTATATTCTACACCACTGACACAAAGTCTCATATTCACACAACATCTGCAGCATTCTCTGAGACAAAGTGACAAGCCAAATCATGGGCGTTGTGTTAATCACACAGGAAGCAACGCGCGAAAAGCTGTGACGTAAGCTATCAATCAGCGTCGTTATCGACACGTGCCAAATCATTGTTTTAATCAAAATCTGTGACGTAAGCTATCAGGGGAAGGGTGTTGTTATCGAGACATGCCAAATCACTCAAAACCTTGCCATTATTGGATTCGGCACGATCGAGTCTCGTTTCGGTGACGTAAGCTGTCAGGGGTGGTGTCGTTGACGACACACGCGAAAAATCCCAAGAAGCAACGCGCGATTTTTCGATAACATAAGCTATCGATAGGGGGGGGTTGTTATTGAAAAATGCCAAATCATTCGAAGATGGTATTGTTATTGACATATGCCAAATCAAAGTGACAGAAACTAATAAACAAATAACCATGAAGAATGCCAAGATAGAATAAGTGTTCTGAATAGCTGCATTGTTGGACTCAAGCATTAAGAGCAACTATAGAGTTGCATCTCACATGACAAAGCAGATGTTACAGTTGTTTAGACGGATTGTTAACTCTTGCCTACGGAGTGTACAAAATCTTACAAGCATTAAGAGCAACTAGAGAGCACTGTGTGTATTTGCACTGTGTATTTGCACAGTGTATTTTGACTGTGTATTTTAGCACTGTGTGTGTGTGTGTATTTGGATTGTGTATTTGCACTGTGTGTATTTGCACTGTGTATTTGCACTGTGTATTTTGACTGTGTATTTTAGCACTGTGTATTTTAGCACTGTGTGTGTGTGTGTGTGTGTATTTGGATTGTGTATTTGCACTGTGTGTATTTTGGCACTGTATGTGTGTATTTTAGCACTGTGTGTGTATGTGGCACTGTTTATTTGCACTGTGTATTTGCAGCATTGTAGCACTGTGTGTATTTGCAGCATTGTATATTTTAGCACTATGTATTTTAGCACTATGTGTGTATTGTAGTATTTTAGCACTATGTATTTCAGCACTATGTGTATATTGTAGTATTTTAGCACTATGTATTTTAGCACTATGTGTGTATTGTAGTATTTTAGCACTATATATTTGCACTGTGTGTAAGCACTGTGTGTATTTTAGCACTATGTGTGTATTTTAGCATATAGTGTGTATTTTAGCACATAGTGTGTATTTTAGCACAGTGTGTATTTTAACACATAGTGTGTATTTTAGCACATAGTGTGTATTTGCACTGTGTGTATTTGCACTGTGTATGAAGTTATTGTGTGTATTTGCAGCGCTGTGTGTATTTATTGTATTTGCATTGTGTCTGTGTATTTGCAGTACTGTGTGTATTTGCACTGTGTGTATTTGCACTGTATGTATTTGCACTGTTTGTATTTACACTGTGTGTATTTGCACTGTGTGTATTTGCACTGTGTGTATTTGCACTGTTTGTATTTACACTGTGTGTATTTAAGAGTTAGCCGATTCTACAAAGAAGCACATGAATGAATTACAAAATCAACAAACTAAACACGAAGAAGAAAAATCTGAATTAAGGAAAGAAATTGAAAAGTCATCTGCCAAAGTACAACAAATAATGACGATATACAAAGATGTAGATAAGAAATTCTTAGAAGTTAATGCAAATATACGAGAGATAATCCAAGAGAAAGACCGACTGAACGCAGAATTATCTGAAAATAAAAACAAGATCGATCTTATGCAAAATGAATACGAACAACTCCAATAACGTAATAACGAATTAGATACAGAGAATGATCAATTCACGCAGCGAGAAGAGCCGATGACAAAAACAGCCATCTTCAATACTCAATAGGATAAGATTTGTAGTTTAGCGATCTGCAAAGATCTTAATATTTGTCTTCTATGAGGACGTATATTTATGTAATATTTACATTAAAAAAACAAAACAAAATTTACATTGTTTTATTTTTAACAAACGTACATTACATTATTTAACAAATGTACATTACATAGTGTGCACTCCCTGCGAGTGCTTTTGCTGTTGATGTTTGACAAGGCCTCACATTCACCCCAACAGATTCTGACCAACAGATTCTGAAGTGTCAAAGAACTCTTGGGATATGGGATACTATCATAAAATCACTGTAATAGAGAGTTAAGACGTGCAGGTCACTGAATAGAGAGTTAAGAAATTGACCAGCGCCACGAATAATCCGCGCTTCTCTTTCGTTGATATCGGTATAAGCGAAACAGGAACTGCAGTCGGCAACATCAACCTGGACAAAGACGCCAACCCGAACGAAGAAATTACCTTAAATCAACTATTAAAAGATATTCCTCATAACGAAGATGAAAATAAGAAAATAATAGTTTTGGTCAAAAACATCGAAGAGTTTATGAAGGCATGGAAGGCATCGATCGGCGATGATAACTCTGATAAAAAAACGATGACAGAACTATATTTCAACGAAGCCGTAGACGCGGCTCAGAATATTTATTTATCTTTTTCTAGCAACGTTTCCTTTTACAAATCAACGCTGAGGAGTCTCAAAAATTTGCACATTATTCGTCTTGTCATAAAACCACCAAGGAAATATAAAGGTTTTTTTTTTTACATTTATAAATGTACACAATTTACATAACCACAATTTACACAACATTACCCTTGTACACAATTTACATAACATTGTCACCTGACACTGATAGTTAGTTGTAGTATGTTAGGAATTTACAGAGAATTCTCAGTCTACACGCACACGAATTAAATAGAGACTTTTTCAGCCACAACTTCAGTTCCATTTTTATTTTAGGAGTAACATAAGAGTCTGCACACATGTCTTAGGTTGACTTGATTTCTAACGTTAACACAATTTATATCATTTGAACTCTTGCCTATGAATATTTGAAGATAAGATGTAGAATAGAGTTAAGATGTAGTAGATGTGGCGTGAGGTGTAACATGAGGTGGAATTGCACATGCTAGTGAATGTGCGACTCTGTCTCATCAGTCAACTGTACTCGTGCAAGTGTTGAACTCTCCACCGAATCTGCTACTGTTGCACGAAGGCGTCCGTCCATAATGACGTCTTATGCGTTTAATCGGCGGTGGTGTCGCCGAAGACCCGGTCTGAGTCCTCTTGCAAAGTGCTATTGAGATAGAGTCAGGATTAAAATCAGAATCGCTGTCGTCGTCGTCGTCGCCGTCTTCATCTTTGTTTTCGCTGTGATACATCGAGAGATGTCGTGCAGTGCTGCAAGCTTCATCTTCTTTGTTGAACATAAACAGATTTTCATCAGATAGTAACTTTTGTAATTTCGTGTCTTGTTCTATAGTGTCATTATCGTATTCAATAGTCTTGTTGCGTTGAGTTGAGTGGCGTTGAGTTAATCTTCTTCGGTCCGACGAGTCAATATTCGAGTGGCGTTGAGTTAATCTTCTTCGATCCGACGAGTCAATATTCGAGTGGCGTTGAGTTAATCTTCTTCGGTCCGACGAGTCAATATTCGAGTGGCGTTGAGTTAATCTTCTTCGGTCCGACGAGTCAATATTCGAGTGGCGTTGAGTTAATCTTCTTCGGTCCGACGAGTCAATATTCTTCGAATGTTTTTTAGTGTAGTTGATTCTTTTACGTTTTGCTTTGTTGTTGCTACTAGTACTACTGATAATAACGCTGCCGCTGCTAGTGGTGCCACCATCATTAAAACTGTCGGTGTCACTGCTGGTGCTACTACTACTGCTACTGCAACTGAGACTCCTACAACTACTGCTGCAGCTGGTGCTACCAGTGCTGCTACTACTGCTACTACTCGTGGCGGTGCAGGTTTCGGAATCTGTAGTGTTGGATGTCGTATCGGTCTCTTCATTTTCACTACTACTCAAAAACAGATCGTTGAATAACAAATCCATGACTTTTTAAACCCGCCGAGCTGAGGGCTAACTAACGGGAGGCACTTGCGTCACTCACTCACGGTGAGGTGAGTCACGTTGTCCTGGCTTGTCCTTAATTGTCGTACGTGGTCAACGGAAAATACAACAAATTTGTATACGATTGTTTCGTTATATTATCCAGGTCGGTTTTACTCAGTACTAAGTCTGTTGGATCGCCCAATGGATTCAGAGTGTCGAGGGTTGCAGTTATATCTTTTGTCGCCACGGAAAAGGGTCGACTATCGGAAGCTACTAGTTGCTCTGATTTCAACGAACCTTTCAATTTACTTTTAACAGCACTCATCTCTTCGGCGTAGGTCTGGATGGTATTAACGAAACTCTCTTTGAACAACCTGTAGTACTCTAGGTCTTTAAAACTGTCGCTGCTGTATCTCTCTTCTTGTTTCAACACTAGGTTCAACGGAACTGGAAAGGAGGGCAGAAACGAATCGTCCATCACGTTGCGACGGACGCGCACTGCGTTCCGCAAGGCCCACACCCCCAATGAACATATCGTGTCTCTGTGTCTTGAAGATAAGTTGTGTTAATGTGTGACTTTGAGTAGGCGTTAGACGGATTGTGAACTCTTGCCTACGAGTCTTACTTTTTACTTTGTCTAAGTAATTGTATCCAACGTGCAACGTACTCCGAGGTGACCCATTTGTTACACCAACAGATTCTGAATAGGAGATGTAGTTGAATATAAAGTTGAGATAGTACACACAGCAATGCAATAGAGAGTTGCATTGTTCGACTCAAGCATTAAGAACTAGAGAATTGTATTGTTGGTCTAGATTGGAAAGTCGACTCACATGACAAAGCAGATGTTACAGTTGTGTTTAGACGGATTGTGAACTCTTGCCTACGGAGTGTACAAAATCTTACAAGCATTAAGAGCAATCACATCGTCGGAGTGAAAGACGTATGATTACGTACGGAGATGAAGAAACCTTCGAAACAGAGCCGTCAGATCAAGCAGGAGCTCTAGTATCCAGACCCACCTTGTCGATAACGGAGCTGACCCCCTATGAAGAACTTCTGTCAATGAAAGATACACAAGCGAGAGATGCGTTTGTTAGAAGCATCGTATCCAAAATCGTCTCAGAATTGGTCTACATTGCACACAAAGTCACGCATTCACCAACGTCTCGAATGTAAAGAGAGGAGAGTGCATGATTCTGATAATAAACTGGCTTGTTATTATTTGTTTTAAATCTTAACTTTATCATTAAATCCTAGCTAAAAATGAAACCTTTGTTTTGGGAGGGATGCCAAAAAAACAAGAAGCATCGACCTCTAAACAAGAGCGATTTAGGTAAGTAAAATAATGGGGTCGAGCTTGAAGAAGCGTCACGTAGTAATTGTCTTGTTACGGTTCTTCAGTGCAGAAAAAAAAATCTAAAAGAAAATAAAACTCAACAGCGGTTAAAATATTTATTACTGACACACAAGAAAGGAAGATGCGAGGACGACGCGACGCAACAGCATTCTGAAAACGGTAAGTGATCGCTCTGTCTCGTTCAAGAAGCTTACATACAATTGTTTTCTCTGTCTTCAAGCAGTTACAATTTCAGATACAGATTCATTTAAACCCATGCTACAAAATTAACAATCAAACAACACCGGGAATATTAGTAGAAGTCAGAAGCGAATGACGATGTCCTTGTCACACGTTAGCGAATATGTGAGATAAACGGGTTTGGCTGTCGCTGTGTCTCCGAATTGTTAGTGGCTGACAATCTCGACATCGAAGTGAAGAGTTATCAGAAACAGTTGAACCATCGCATACCACCAAGAAAAATAACAACAAAAAACAAACATGGAATTCGAGACTCAGAAGACTCTGCTAGCAAAGTTGAAGCGAACGACAGCTTTATCATACCCGAGAACGAATTGTTGAATCGTGTTTTTAAGCTGAAAGCGGATTCGTTGCACAAATTGAAAAACAGCCAGTCGACGCTCTTGAGAGAAGTGGAACACTATGTCGCTTTCCGAAAAAGGAGTATCGATTAATTTAATCTGAAACGCTCCGTGTTGTTGAGGTATAGTCGTGTCGGTATAGGACGTTAGCGTATCGTCGTCGAAATAAAAATTCAATATGCAGAACCTGCTTTGTTTGTGAAGTACTTTGTTCTTCGAATTAGATTCGTCGATAACAAATGTGTTTATACTACTTCGCGTGGAACAGACGCCTGCAAATCTAGCCAAAGTTGGATTTTATTACTTGGGTAATATTCCTTTTATATATTGGTTGAACAATATTTTTGGCAATATTAATGATTCAACATTTATTACTTCTATTTTTCAACATTTACTACTTTTATTATTACTCTTACAGGTGTGGGTGACAACGTGAGGTGCTATCATTGTGGTCTTTCGCTGAGAAACTGGCGTAAAGGCGATCCCTTAATAAAACACATATACCACAATCCAGATTGTTACTTCATGCAGTTCACCAATGATCCTCTCTTCATCGAACAGGTTAGTATTGAACAATTTCGTTCAATACACGCGTGTCAAACAACATATGTTACACGCGCTCGTTATTTATTTTAATTTGTTAATTCCAGGTGTTGTACAAGAAGAGGATGGAGGAACCCGTTATCGAAAGGAAAGAGTTCGACTGGAGTACAGTGAAGCAACTCGTAAAACTAGACATTCCGATGAGAGTGTTGCGCATTACAAGTGATCTCGATCGCATCTGACATTTCGTAATCTCCGTTACCGTCCCCTCTGTTTGTTCTCAAAAACATTAACCAATTCTGATTGGAAATTTTGTATTTGTCCAACAAGTGTTTCTTAATTATGTTGTTGTTGTTAAGATAAGGATTAATGGCGTTGAGAAGTTGTTTAATTTTTATATTGTTATATTTTATTTTCAGGTTGTAATATCGACTCAACCTATCTTTTTCTACCAAAGAATCGTATATTTGCTTCAGCACGTTGTATGATATTTTAATGTTAATTTTGGTTTCATCTGAATCGAATGCAGATCGCAGCTGTGTAAATTTAGATTAGTTTAGAAAAAAATTAAATGTATGTGATTTTGATTTTTTACGCAGTCTTCTGTTAACGTAACCCATGAAACAAAGATGACTAACCCATGAAACAAAGATGACTATGTTAAACGGATTTATATACAAATGATGAATATACAATTATTTAAAATACTGAATTTAATATATCCTACCCTTCAAGTGACATTTATGACATCCTACCCTTCCCAGCGCGCTGACATGAGTGAATGTGGTCAATCGAGTTTTGGAAGGGGTCAGACAAAGTCGAACAGAGACACGCCAACACGGTACCAAAGTCGGATATTCATTCACGTAAAGTTGAGATAACATTTTATAATTAACAAGTCATACAAATGAGACGTAAGAACAAGTCATACTCTTTTATCGCCTCCAAGGTGGACCGGATCGATGGATTCCCGGTTGCTGTTCCCTGCCATCGCTCTGCTCAAATTTTCTAAAGTTGACTTTTGGTAATGGTCGGTGTTCAGAAACACGTTCATCGTTAGAAACCAGTCGTCTCAACCCTGACAGGACTGACGACAGTGGAAATCAGGAATCAGCAGACATGCTGCGTTGCATCTGCAACGTACTCGGTCTAGACTTCACAATCTTCGAACAGTCACGTTAGCTTTGTCATGTGAGTCGATGTTCCAATCTGTACACTCTGCTGTTAGGGAAGAACAAAGTCATGTGAGTCCAACATTTGTTACACCCATGTCAATGTGACGTTCGTCACGTGTTCCAGAATGACCAAAGTCTGCTATGCACACTTCCAGAATGACCAAAGTCTGCATTTATTATACACACTTCCAGAATGACCAAAGTCTGCAAAGTCTGCATTTGTTACCACCAAAGTCTGTATTTTTTACATGTGATGTACGTCCAAATATATTTGTGTTACGTGTTCCCAAATGACAAGGTCTGCATTTGTCGTGGTCACACACACACACACACACACACACACAAACACACTTGGACCAATCTAGGATTAAGCAACACGGTACCTGCTCACGTTGTCTAGTACAAACATAAGTGTCATAGCCGCTCGCTCAGTTGTTTAGGTGATGACGTATCGATTCATTTCTTGATGACACGTTGTTCCTGAGAGGTACTCCCCTGCCGCTGCCTACTCGCACCGGGAACACATTTCTCTATTCTAACGCATTTCTCCAAGTCTTTACTCTCACCTCACTCAATGTCAGATACATTCTCTTTGGTGGAAGGGAAGAGAGAAGATTCTGATTTGAACTTATCTCTTCTGCAAGTGCTCAAGCACATCCACCACTCTAAGAAACCATCTTTCTGCAACTATTTATCCTTGTTTGTTCACCTTGTGTTCGGCTCTGTCATCTATCTCTTCCTCATCGTGACGTACACTGAAACGTTGGTGAAGGTCCTATCTTCAGGACGAGGCGATGGATTGTTTTAGGAAAATGTCCTTGCAGCACTTCGGACACGTGGACACGGATCGGGAGCACGACATGCAACAACACCCGTGAGTGCAAGGTTGGAAGATCACGTTCACTGGGTTAGTGGCACACAAGATGGACACGGCCACCTCTGACATCAGATTCATTTTTTTCTTTATTTTTATTCGGGGAGCGACTACCTTGTTACTCTCTGTCACCGTCGTGTATAGAACAGCTTTCGCTTCTTGCATGCTAGCAAAGCATCTCTTCTCGGTGAGGAAATGATGTTTAACAGCCGCTCGAATATCGTCGAACCTTGCATCGCCGTTCTGATAGATCTCCGTGACGAAATCACAATTCATGTACTGGTTGATTGCATCTTCTAAGTCGTGCTCAGACACTGATGACACCCACGAAGACGCGCGACGACAATTTGGAGATGCCTCTAGGTGACGTAGAACGGGATCATCGTCTGTTTTCCAATTCCTCAAATAGACGCTGAGGAAACGACCCGATTCGTGAATGCGCACGTAGTGCGACGGATCAGATTTTAACACGCAGTGCGTTTCCAATCGAGTGTGTTCCTCAGATCGCTTGGGAATGATGATATCTATTTGTTTGGTCTTCACAGCGTCGAACAGGCTGTTGTAATTTCCGTTGGGTATGAAGCACTTTACTGATACATTCTTTTGAAACAAAGTGTTCTCGTAATCCTTCAGAATTCTCTGAGACAAAGTGTTATAGTAGGATATCAATGTATTATTATTATTAATATCACCACGAATTAGGCATACAATTGTCAATGGAAAAACCCCACGACAGATAGATCACGCCACCTTATAGGAATGTCGTCCGTCAGTGTTCACCGTCTCAGTTTTGTATACTTAGCACTCCGATGGTGCGTGGAGGTCACCTTGACATACGTGACCAATTGTAACCATTATTTTCCAACCTGTAACTCGCCACTCCTTCACGAGAGTCCGACTGACACACAACGACAGTCGCTCTCGCTCCGTCGCTTCTTGTACATAAAGGCTACGAATATAATTCGCCTTAAGGAAGCTGAAGTCTTAATCAACACCCTTTAAACGCCCCCCGACAAGCCCGTTACATTTGGTTGGCAGCGGTCACCCCGCGCCTGTGCCTTCGCTACCTTGTTCTCCTCCAAGCCACGAGAACTCACCGCCAAACTCCGGGGACAGGCGTACCAGGGAAGAAGGAGTCAACGCACCTGCCGTCCGCGGCACCGCACCTGCCGTCCGCGGCAACGCACAAGGCGCCAGCTACAAGCATCTCACAAGTCGCCACCTACGTGCAACTCACAAGGCGCCAGCTACAAGCATCTCACAAGTCGCCACCTACGTGCAACTCACAAGGCGCCAGCTACAAGCCTACAGGCTACGGGCAACTCTACAGGCGTCCAGCCTACAAGCCTCGAGCACACCAGCTACAAGCAACTCTACAGGCGTCCAGTCTACAAGCCTCGAGCACACCAGCTACAAGCAACTCTACAGGCGTCCAGCCTACAAGCCTCGAGCACACCAGCTACAAGCAACTCTACAGGCGTCAAGCCTACAAGCCTCGAGCACACCAGCTACAAGCAACTCTACAGGCGTCCAGTCTACAAGCCTCGAGCACACCAGCTACAAGCAACTCTACAGGCGTCCAGCCTACAAGCCTCGAGCACACCAGCTACAAGCAACTCTACAGGCGTCCAGCCTACAAGCCTCGAGCACACCAGCTACAAGCAACTCTATAGGCGTCAAGCCTACAAGCCCCGAGCACACCCTCCGGCCTACGCAGCCGAACGCGAGGGCCACAATCTACAAGCCGCTCCCCCGCTTCAAGCCAGCACTGCTACGAACACTGCAAGCCACTCCACGATACGGCGGAAGTATTCACACCAGCAAGGAGGAGGCACGCCCCGCTGACCTTGGGACACCCCGCATGCCCCTCGCTGCACAGCTGGCGGCACCACCGCCGCTGCCGGGAGCATCGGCCCAAACCTCTTCCGGCAAACAGTCAGCAAGGGTACCGCGGGCCATCTCCCGGTGACTGCAAGCTGTTCCCACTACCGTTTCTTGCAAGGCGTCTTCTCAAGAGGTTACACACCCAAGTCGTCTTCTCTGCCACAGCCGCCCATCTCTTACTATAACAAGGACGACGCGGCCATCATACGTCTGGCGGCAGTGTACCAGCTCCCAGCCGCGCACCGCGGCCGCTCATTTTGCTGGGTCAGCAGTTTTTCAACCGCCATTGCGAGTCCTCCGATATCAGCCCATCCCTCACCTCTCACCGCCGCTGTGGCCGCGGCCGAGGTTTCCTGACGCGCCTACAACGACTGCACGTCACCCAGGGCATCACAAGCCGTCGCCCTCTCCACTACATCAGCTGATTAATCTTGGTATTTGTGGATATTCCATTCTTGTCCCAATTTGGCGACTCGGCTCATTTTCATTATTATCCGTGCAGAGGCACGATTTTTTTTTATTTCTGTGTTCCTAACACTGTTCTTCAGTCATAATTGTGAGAGTAACGTTCATTCCTATACGGTATTGATTCTTTCTTATAGTTTGCTAGCGAGTCTATTGAGTATAGTGTGAGTTCCCTTATCATAGTTAATCTTCATCAGTGTGCCCTGCCTCCGTTTTCTTTTCACCGCTCGAGAGAAAACGTGAGCTTCAATGGTATACTCACTTAACATACCACTTTGTTTATATAATTATTCTTTCATTATACCCATATCATTAGGGCATTCCATTATAACCTTAACTTCTATTACGTCTATACAGGCACCTTGCTAGCCATTCTTTCTTGCCTTTTTAGGGTTTTCAATGCAAACTATTCATTCCTACACGTTCCGTTTATTGGTTCATATTTACAGCTATCAACATATGCTCCTATTTTGTAAATGATTTACACCATAGTATGAACAAAGACACTCTCGCTAAACTCGGCGACACCTTTAAACAGTTGGCTCGTCCTTCAAGTGAAGAGGGACTGGAACACGATACCACAACCGGTGAATTTACTAAGGTAATCTTCTGTTCAGGCACTCATTATTTATCAATTACAGGCCGCAGAATTCGTTCACCCCCGGGTTCGTCTGCATACTTACAACCCACTCAAGGTTCAAGGACACCCTCACCAGCATCCCCTCGCACCAGCCGCAGTATTACAGGCTCAAAGTAAGGTCTCTCTCACCTGTAGTTTTTGCAAGCAATCAGGACATTCTGAACATTCTTGTTTCGCGAAACGTAGGGAATCAACACATTCAAGACAGGGCTCAGATAGGAGGTCAGGAGGTTACAGGGGCGGGCATCATTCATCACACAGGAACCCTAGGCCAAACCATCAGCGGAAGGCTGCCTTTTGCCATATCCACGGGAATTGTTTTCATGATTCAGACAGTTGTTCTGCAATACAAAAGGCCAAGGAGGAACAGAAGTACAAGTCCTCAGCGGACAGTAAACCACACTCCTCTTCTCAGAATAAAAAGACATGACTTCGTGACAGCCCCGAGGCGTACATCCAAGTGTCCCTTAAGGAAAATACTAATTGGGAGCACCTTGACTCCGTCATTGCCGCCTTGGGACGGACAAGCATAATTGCCCTCCCTTGCAAGGTGGGCAACACTTCACTCACCTTAGCGGTTGACACAGGTGCCACAGTCAATGTCATATCCGACTCCGCTTAAAAGGTCACTGACACGACAAGCGAGTGGGGAAAATTGGCCGCTCCAAGAGAACGACCTGAATGTGATAGGCGTGACGGGCACCACTTTGGGAATCCTTGGGCGAGTACCGCTAACAGTCAGCTTACATGAAAAAGTATGTCCCTTTCGAGATTTCTTTTATGTCTCTAGCAGGTTTGCTTTACCTGTGGATGGGATCTTAGGATTGAACGCCATGAAAGACCTGCACATCGCCATAAACCCTGTAAGCAACGCGATCGTGTATCAAGGCCGACGCATACAGGGGATGGTCAATCCATCGCCTCTGTCAACTGTAATCTCACCCTCAGAGGTGGAAAATGACCAACCCCCCACAGACTCAGGGGCTGCCACCGCCCAAGTGTCCCCTCTTACGGTCAAACCACACGAAACCATTGCAGACTTGTGGCGGACAGTAACGGCAGTCGTAGAAGGTCCTCATATAGTTCCGGATCGTGCTGCAAAACTTGTTAAAATCCGTTTGCCTAACGCCCCTCCGGCGGGCAGTGATGTGTATCGACGGAGTTCCTCACGTACACCGCGTGACGGTGGAGGTAACTCTTGCAACAGTCAAGGAGGGAGGTTTTGCAGAGGCATTGGTAATAAACACGTCTGGATCCCCTGTATCCTTAAAACACGGTGTTCGATTATGCCAGTGTCTAGTGTATGGGAGAAATGTCGCCCCGGAACCAGCTGAATACCCTTCAGCCCAAGTTTCAGGCATATCCTCGGCGTGTCAGGCTTCTCCCGAACAAGACACAGCTCATTTAGAGGCGTTCCTAAAAGTTGCACACTATTCCGAAATTAAGCCAACCTTAGTCCAGCTTCTGGAGCATTATCTAGGGGCGCTTGCTCTACCAGGCGAGCCGCTTGGAGTTACGCAGTGTGCTGAACACCACATTAAGTTAAAACCCAATACAAATCCTGTATATATCAATGCGTACAAGCTCCCCCACAGTCAGAGGGAGGTGGTGCAACAACTTATCTCTGAAATGTTAGAACAAAGTGTCATCAAAGAATTCCCCGTGGAATTCGCCCTTGTTCCTGGTTCCAAAGAAAGACGGTTCTTATCGTCCTGTGATTGATTTCCGGCGTGTGAACACCGCGACCGTGGATGATCATTTTCCGCTTCCCGTTCTTAGAGATCTTCTGATGTGTCTCGGTAGAGGAAATAAAGTCTTTACGAGTCTTGATCTGGTCAGTGGCTACTGGCAACTGCCCATGGCCCCCGAGTCACGTGAAATAACGGCTTTCAGCACGCCTCATGGCCACTATGAGTGGACGAGGATGCCGTTCGGGCTCAAAGGAGCTCCCTTGACTTTCCAAAGGACAATGAACAGTATTTTTGGTGACTTGCTGGGCAACTCTGTCTATGTGTATTTAGACGACATCATCATAGCAAGTAAGGACGTGCATGCACACATGGAAACACTAAAAGCTGTCCTACACAGACTTCAAGAGGTCGGATTAAAGCTCAAAATCACCAAATGTGAATTTTTAAAGCCTCGGATCAAGTTCTTGGGGCATGTCGTGGACGAATTCGGCATCCATACAGTGGACGACAAAATAAAGGCTATTGCCGAGTTCCTCAGCCAACATCTGCGGACAAGGTACGGTCTTTCTTGGGTGTCGCAGGTTATTACAGGCCTTTCATTAAGGACTTCGCAGCTCGCGCGAGTCCCCTAACCCATCTTTTAAAGAAAGACGTACCATTTCAGTGGCTCCCAGCTCAACAAACGAGTTTTGAGGATTTAAAGAAAGCGCTTACACGGGCTCCGGTCCTTGTCTTTCCGGATTTCAAGGACCCCTTTCAGCTTTGTACCGACGCTTCGGCTAGTGGAGTAGGAGCCGCGCTGATGCAAACAGATATGTCCGGCAAAAAGCATGTGATAGCGTTCGCCAGTCGAGTACTTACAGCTCCGGAAAAGAACTATTCTGTTACCCACCTAGAGGCTCTTGCCATTGTGTGGGCTCTGAAGCATTTTCGTGACATTGTGATGGGGTACAAAATTGTGGTGTTTACGGACCACGCGGCCTTAACTGATCTTTTCAAGGGAAAAAACCTACACGGTCGTCTGGCAAGATGGTTCTTAACGATCCAAGCATACAATCCGGAGATAAAATACATCACCGGGAAAACAAATGTGATCGCAGATGCCTTATCTCGGAATGTTCCGATAGGCGCGATTACCACCCCAGAGGTCCTCCACAACTTCACTTCACCTGAGCTACACACTGCTCAGCGTGACCACCCTGTGTGGAAGAGGTTAATTTACGCCCTCGAGTCGGGAGACGAATCAAACCTTCCTGAATTGCCAGTTCCCTTTTCACAATTCTTCCTATCAGAGGACAACCTCCTTTGTAGGTCATGGCCAACCAAACCGGTACCTATAGACCAACTGGTCATCCCAGACATATACGTCCCCGTGACGCTTAAGCTGGTCCATAACACACCCATTGCGGGTCACCCAGGAAGAGACAAGACGCTATCTGTCACCAGACGAAAATTCTACTGGCCCACATTACGGGTTGATGTAGAAAAACATGTCGCACATTGCGTCGTTTGTGCTAAGCACAAGGGGTCCGTCAAAGGGCCAGCACCTATGTTGCAATACCCAGTACCAGAGGCGCCATGGGATGTTGTTAATATAGACTTACTACTGCTCCCCCAGAGCCAACATGGCTCGCGCTACTTATTGGTGTGCGTCGACCAGTTCTCTAGGTTTCTAGTTCTAGCGCCTCTCAAGGACAAGACAGCCACACGCGTGGCCCATGCCCTCGTGACTCACGTGTTGTGTCCACATTCGTCTCCTCGAATTCTTTTGAGTGACAATGGCACCGAGTTTAGGAACTCAGTATTGAGCGAAATATGCGCTCAGTTTAATATCACGCAATCCTTCATCACAGCTTACCACCCAGCTGCTAATGGGTTGGCGGAGAGGGCTAATAGGAAAATCTTACAGGTCCTCAGGCCTATCGTGAACGATCTCCACGATAATTGGGAGGATTGGCTATCGCATATAGCCGCTTCCATAAATACGTCGGTAAACGACTCTACGGGGAAGTCTCCCTACTACATCTTGTATGGGGTGAGAAACGTCTTCCGTACGACTTCCTAACAACCCCACAGCAACCTCTCTACAACATTGATAGGTACGCACAACAGCAGATGCATATGTTTTCCAAGATACACTCAGAAGTTAGGTGTACGTTAAAAGCTACGAAGGTTGAAATGATGTCAAAACAACACAAACAGGCCGTCCCGGTGAATTTCAAAGAGGGTGACACAGTCATGATTAAGCAAGCGGAAAGGAGTTCGAAACTGGGGGCTAAATTTGTGGGTCCTTACCGAGTTGTTCGGAATGTCAGGGGAAATCGGTTCGAGGTGCTCGAGTCGAATAGTGGAGTCAGTCTAGAAGTTCACAGTGATCGTCTGAAAGTAATTCCCTCACCTTTGGACCTTGATATTGGTACTTCCCCCTCAGAGTCAAATGTTCAACAAGATAATCCCAACACCCATAGCTATAACTTGAGACCACGGGTTTAAATACTTCATTCCCCACTTTCAGATCATGATGTTGCGTTTTCTGACCATCTTGTTGTCCCTCGGCTCCCTGCTTGCAACAACACCCATCCACCTGAAGCCTGGTGCCCTCACGGCACACATAGGAGAGGTCTTCCTCATAGAAGATGTGCTCCTCGTAAAATATCCATATACTTCCTTGACCAACAGCACGGACATAATCAGGATAGTCTCAGAAAAACTACTCGGCATGGCAGACGCCATCCGGGCTACCAAGACTAGGGAATCAAAGGCTCCTTCTAGTACCAACTCTCTGACTCTTTTTCAACTACTGGAGGATAGGATTCTGTTCTTACGGGGAAAAGTTGATGAGGTAAACATGGATTATAGTTTTCACTCAGTTCACTCTCGGGTAAAGAGGGGGTTGCTCAACATCGTTGGGTCCGCCTCAAAGTTCCTTTTCGGTACGGCTACCGACGAGGACGTTCGCGATTTGCGGGACCACTACGCTCATGTACTTTCCTTTGCTGCTCGAAATCGCAGGGTGATCAACGCCAATTGTAGAAAACTTGCGCAATTGCATACTAACATTGAGGAACTGCTAGAGCAGACAAATAAGATGGTAGAGGTTATCAACATAGTTGTCAAACAGATCGACCAGGTGAATCAGTTTCTCCTCCTAGATCAGGCCTTGCATGTATTGGAAAACGTCATTACCTCCGTCGCAACGGCTAATCAGCAGGTTATTAGCAACATGGTTGACGCAGCGCACGGTAGAGTCACACCTGCCTTGTTCCCTCTACACGATTTGAGAACGACTGTCCAGATCGGGTATCAAAATTATAGCCTAACACCTTTATTCACCCCGGACATGAGTCAATATTTTTACCCCTTGATTGAGTCCAGCCTCACCCCTGATGCCATAATCATTCATGTTCCGTTTCAGACGGCGGACGTGTTTGAGGCACACGAAATTGTCCCGTTCCCTTTTTCGGCAAAGGACAGTGTGTTGGCCCTGGACACGTCCCCGTCTCTTGTTCTAATCGCGAAGGATTTCGCTCTGTATTCAACGGGTAGCTACTCACTCTTGCAGTATTGCAAGGAGACGGTCTTCGGGCGATTCTATTGCTCTGCGTCTCTCTTTGCCTTCCTTCCAGTTCGGGGAGGGGTATGCGAGATCGCCCTCACCCGCGTGAACGCGTCTGACGCTCTTTCCCTGTGCCCTTACAAGCAGCTAACACCAACGCCTGTTTTCCATAAGAACTTTCAGGGTCTGCATTATTTTTATTTCCCTCAGTCCTTCTATGTATCGGTCATCTGCCCGGAGGGTACCACTTATCAACGGGTTACTGGTCACTATGCCATAGCGGAAGCATGCTATATCCGCTCCACTAACATAACAACGTACCCGTCCCGGATTCGTCTGGTTTTCACGGCCAATATTTCCCATCGAGTGTTTCCTCTACGGTCTCTCGATGACATTCATTTCTCCAGCATCTCGTATGTGACTAATTCCCTTGATTCATTGTCTTTCGCGAACAAAACAGAGTTTGCGGAAACCCTGGAGGAAACGCTGCCTGATTATTTGCATCTCCCCTACCTGTACCCTGGATTTTTTGTACCAATGTTTCTGATGTTCGTCAGTCTCGTCGTCATGTGCTACCTTATTAGGAGAAACTCTGTCCTGCACGATTATTTGGTTGTGCAGACACGGCGACTGGATGCAGGGAGGCCACTGGCAAGGTAGTTTTTCCTTTTCTCAGACAAGTCAGGGGACAGAAACCTGGCTGCTCCTATACTTAACATTGTAATGTGTTTCACTACTGTATTTTTTTTTTAGGAGCTAGATCAACGTTTCATTGTCTGTAACTATGCCAGTTGATAGTTTCTTATACATGTGTCCTTATATTTATCTTTTGAGAGGTTTCTTATGTTTCATGTCACACACGTTGTGGTTTCCATATACCTATTTATATTATAATTCCACATCTGTTCTTACATAGCCAGTGTTTTAATATAATTGTATCATAGGCAGTCTGCTTGACAAACTCCCACTATGTATGTTCCTGGTACCTAGACTGCTATTTCGATTTTTATATATCGCGAGGTCGCGATCACTGGTAGGTGACCGAGCAGTGTTATAGTAGGATATCAATGTATTATTATTATTAATATCACCACGAATTAGGCATACAATTGTCAATGGAAAAACCCCACGACAGATAGATCACGCCACCTTATAGGAATGTCGTCCGTCAGTGTTTACCGTCTCAGTTTTGTATACTTAGCACTCCGATGGTGCGTGGAGGTCACCTTGACATACGTGACCAATTGTAACCATTATTTTCCAACCTGTAACTCGCCACTCCTTCACGAGAGTCCGACTGACACACAACGACAGTCGCTCTCGCTCCGTCGCTTCTTGTACATAAAGGCTACGAATATAATTCGCCTTAAGGAAGCTGAAGTCTTAATCAACACCCTTTAAACGCCCCCCGACAAGCCCGTTACAAAAGTGACAAGTCAGAAAAGTCTGAGAGAATAGGCATGCAACACTCGTATAGTATTCATAATCAGTCTACTGCTGACATAAAGTCTCGCATTCACACAACTAGCAACATCTGCAACGCATTTGATCCAACTCTGAGACAAAGTAAGATTTGTATTCAGAATCACGCAGAATTGGACAGAGATCTTGACACGTAGAGTTCTTTGACACCGACACCCTAAGGTTTTCAGAATCAGAAGACTGCACATCTTAACTCTCTATTTGAGTTTACAATAGTATCCTGCTCGTTCTCGAAAGTCAAAAAGAGTTGGTCGAGAAGACTCTCGATGCGTTTGCGTTTGTAGACGACGACAACAACAACAACAACGACGATTACGACAGGTCCAATAAAGTTTTTGAAAGCAGCGAGATAGCCAAGACTATCGATTCTAAATTGAGTTCGGATTATAGCAACCCTCTGGACATCACGACACGCGAAAACAAACATCGGGTCGTCGCTGCAGTCTGCATTCGATTCAGATGAAAGCAAAATTAACATTATATGATCATACAACGTGCTGAAGCAAATATACGATTCTTTGGTAGAACAAGATAGGTTGAGTCGATATTACAACCTGAAAATAAAATATAACAATATAAAAATTATACAACTTCTCAACACCATTAATCCTCAACAACAACAGAATTAAGAAACACTTGTTGGACAAATACAAAATTTCCAATCAGAATTGGTTAATGTTTTTTAGAACAAACAGAGGGGACGGTAAATGGTGCTACAAAATAAAGACAATTTGATTACATGGGTGTTTGATCGTCCCTTGATTCACAAATTTGTGTTTTACCCCCTTACATCCCAATACAGTCACATCCGAACAAAACTTCCTGTATTCCGTTCTTGCCTAACACAGGGAGTACTCTGTTGGATGGCAGTATGTCACAGCGGAACACATTCGAAGAAATGACAACATTCTTATTAACGAAACTGAAAATGTGTTTTTTAGTGCTGACAGAAAAATATAATTTGAACGAGGACGAGTTCGATCCCGAACAGTTCGATGTCGATCAGTTCGATCTCGATCAGAAAAGGGAAGATCACCACCAGTAGTTTGTCACATACACACAAGTGAAATAAGAAGGTTTGTCAAGTGAAATAAGAAAGATAGATATCTCTTGAGTAAATTAATATGTCACAAACGAATGATTGCGAAACATCGTCTCGGATGTCAACGACGATACTATATTTGATTTGACCGCCCATGTTAAACAATTAAACGATTCACAATCCGTCTAACGCCGACGCAGTCACATATTAACCAACTGTAACATCTGCAACCTTTGGTATGTAAGTTGAACTCTTGCCTACCTATCAGCGGAATGTAGAGATTGGAACGTCGACTCACATGACAAAGTCAAACGTGACGATGACAACTTTGGAGGTATTGCTCTCGAGTGATACTTTCACGCTCACATTGACGATGTTCTTCTTAGGATTGGCAGCCACGTACACACTGTCGACCATAATTCTGGTTATTTCTTTAGAAAGGTTTGCAATGATATCCAATTCCTTTCCGCTCACCACTATCATTAAACGACCACCAAGAAGAATAACAACAAAAGACAAACATGGTATTTGAGACTCAGGAAGACTCTGCTAGCAAAGTTGAAACAGGGTTGACACAGCAAAAGGAACAACAACCGTCCAAGAAAACAAACAGGACGCAACGCAACAAGCAGGCGAAACCCGAAATGGTCCAGTCGGTACCCACTATTGTGATGGACATAACACTCACAATTGACTTTACAATAGTAACCCCTTCAAACATTGAGTTCAGAATCGGTAGCGTTATTCGACAAAGTCTCACAACGTGTAAAGTTCATGATCGGTTGTAGTGCCCCCCTGAAAACTCAAAATTGACTTTACAAAAGTAACCCTTTCAAACATTGAGTTCAGAATCTGTTGATCAGAATTTTTTGGGGTAAATGTGAGACCTTCTCGTACAGGTCGTCTGATTTTAAGTTCAGAATCGGTAGCGTTATTCGACAAAGTCTCACATGTAATAGTTCATAATCGGTTGATATCTTGGCCAAAAGCGTACATTGGTGCGGGAGGTGGGAAAGCTTTACCTTTTCCGAGACACATCAAGAAATTGTTTTTGTTCCCAAAACACTCGTTGCCGAAGGACAACAATGCACTTGTTGCCGAATGAGTGCACCGTGTAATGAAATAAAAAAATTAAGAAAGAAAAATGTTTTTTATTCACACCCAATCTGTAAAACTACACGTCAAGAACTTTTACCTGACAATGCATTACATACACTACTCACACCCAATTGTTTTTATTCCCAATGACAATGCATTTGAGTTGGACGAGGAAGATGACGACGTCGTAAAGGAAAAGTCTTTCCGACATCCGAACGCTGCTAAGACTAACATTCTGAAGGCGTTCATGACGAATTTCGGTTCGCAGGAAAGTTTCTCTCGTCGTGTGACCAACGCTCAGAATTTGTTTAACAGCGAGAGGAAAACGAACAGCGGCGAAGCAGCAGCAGCAGCAGCAGCAGCGGTCGACCCTCCTAACGGTCAAGGACCGAAGGATATTCCGATTTCTGATATCATGTCTTTTCTCAAAAACGATTTCGAGAAGATTATGAAATGTCTACTATGTCGTTTAATGATAATGGTGAGCGGAAAGGAATTGGATATCATTGCAAACCTTTCTCAAGAAATAACCAAAATTATGGTCGACAGTGTGATGGGTCACCTCGGAGTACGTTGCACGTTGGATACAATTACGTAGACAAAGTAAAAAGTAAGACTCGTAGGCAAGAGTTCACAATCCGTCTAACGCCGACTCAAAGTCACACATTAACACAACTGTAACATCTACAACGTACTCGGTCTAGACTTTGGTGGTGAGTTAAGATAAGGTGAGTTAAGAAGTCTAGTACAATCAACACTATTCAGAATCTGTTTAATCTGTGCGAACAGACTCGTGGTGTCTGTCAGTGTCAGATAAGATTCTGAGTTAACTACATTACATCTCAACTCTCTATTCAACTCTAACACAACTGTAACATCTGCAACGTACTCGGTCTAGACTTTGGTATTAAGTTGAACTCTTGCCTACCTAACAGCGGAGTGTAGCGATTGAAACGTCGACTCACATGACACAACTTTGGTGAATGTGAGACTTTGTCGATGCAGTTGCATTGCTTAACAATCCTTAATCAAGTTAAAGAGTTTACGAAGCCGAATTCAATAATCAACAACTGGATTTTTTTATTTAAATGCAAGAAAATTAGAGAGTTGCATTGTGAAGTCTAGACCGAGTACGTTGCAGATGTTAGCTTGGGAAAAAGATGCTTATTATCTAGTAAAGACTCATTAGGTTAGGTTAAGAGAACTGTATCCAAGCAATTACAAAATATATGAATTGAAGCTTTGAAAAGTTTTATTGTTCAACAAGAGACGTGTAATAGTGTAAGGCTGCAAGTTTCATCTGATAAAGAACGAACACATATTGTGCACCATCAGCAAGTTGATAAAGAACACATATTGTGTAAGGGCAAGCTGATAAAGAACGTAATCTTGATAAAGAACACACGTACCGTCCTCAAGAACAATTAAAAATTAAAGGAGTTGAAAAGTTTTATTGTTCAGCAAGAGACATTATATTGAGTGTAAGGTTGCAGCAGTGCGAAACAATTTACACTCTTTTGCTGTTTTAACTTTCGTCTTCGTCGTCCTCACCCTCTTCCGGTGGTTGTATGTAATGCATTGTCAGGTAAAAGTTCTTGACGTGTAGTTTTACAGATTGGGTGTGAATAAAAACCATTTTGCTTTCTTAATTTTTTTATTTCATTACACGGTGCACTCATTCGGCAACAAGTGCATTGTTGTCCTTCGGCAACGAGTGTTTTGGGAACAAAAACAATTTCTTGATGTGTCTCGGAAAAGGTAAAGCTTTCCCTATAGCATACTCGCACGTTGCTTCCTGTGTGATTAAGATAACGCCCATGTTTTGGCATGTGTCGATAACGACGCCGATTGATAGCTTACGTCACAGCTTTTCGCTCGTTGTTTATTGTGTGTCATTAACACCCCCTATAATAGACCGATTAATCGCACCTTTCGGTTACGATTATCAAACCCCGCTCAGGAGCTTGCACAGCATGCTCGATTACAGTATAAATCTGATTGTCAATAACAAAAACCTCGAAGAAGAAGAACTAGAACCTCTTCTTAACTCATCTTGTTCCGTGTATGTCGTCGTTAATAACTTTGAACGCGCCGTGGTGAACTTCAACCACTGTCTCGACAACATACTAAATGAAATATTCGTTATAGGAATTTCTCTGCCGTTGTAGCCTCTGGTCATGTTTCCGACTCTCGATCACATTTTCGAGGAGGAGAAAGAAGAAGTAGAAAAGGTCGACGATCAAAGCACGTCATCAGAACGACCTAAACGAACAAGAGAAGAACGCGATGACGCCGAGCTGCCCGAACCCCCCCCCAAAAAAATATGTTCTTCCCCGGGGCAAGCAACAACCGCCGTCATCACATTCCACACCGACGAAGAAGTCTATGCCAACGTACAAGATATCATCGACAATCGTTTCAAATCGATAACGTACGCATTGAGAATGTTGAGGACAGGAAACTGTCGTAAGAAGTTGAAATCGGTGAGACGTCGTTTGGCTTCATCGGTCAGACGCCATTTGGGATGCAGGTGCGTCGGCTCTGATCAGAACTCCTACAGAGACTCTTCAACAAACCAAAGTCTCAGAGTTAGTCTTAACATATTCTGAATAGAATACCATTCATGAAGCGACATTCGAACAACATTCTGAGAGCATTACTAAATATCAGTTCAGGATGTTTCAGGAATTTCAATTTGGCGTTGCGATGAACACTTGGAAGCAACCCGACGGGACATAAATTTGTTCTCCGATTTAATTTCTTGAAAGTGCTGCGAAACGACACCATGTTGTGTAGACACGTGAAGATTGGAATTTTCTTCCAGTTGATGAAGTGCATCTCGAACACGTGAGGATTCAGGTGTACGAGGCATCGGCATTCAATTCAAACGCTGTAACGACAGATTCTAAATCGGACGCGACTACTTGCAGATTCAATAATTGATCGGCGGCGGGTTCGTCAACATTACCCGTGTTAGGAAATATAGATTGGAATAATGCGATCAATTTCTGAACGGCTTCTGTAGACGTGTCATTTGCATCTGACATCTCGTAATCTCCGTTACCGTCCCCTCTGTTTGTTCTCAAAAACATTAACCAATTCTGATTGGAAATTTTGTATTTGTCCAACAAGTGTTTCTTAATTCTGTTGTTGTTGTTAAGATGAGGATTAATGGCGTTGAGAAGTTCTTTAATTTTTATAGTGTTATATTTTATTTTCAGGTTGTAATATCGACTCAACCTATCTTTTTCTACCAAAGAATCGTATATTTGCTTCAGCACGTTGTATGATCTTATAATGTTAATTTTGGTTTCATCTGAATCGAATGCAGATCGCCTGTGTTTAATTGCAGAGTTGGTCATCATGAACAGCGTCCGTTGAATCGTGTTGTCGAGCGCTAAGGTTTGAAAAGTGGATTTATCAACGCAGTCCCCGAATGTCGAAGAATTTGCAGAATAGATGATGTTGTAAACAATCTTAGCGAAAATGTACGCTGGGCAGTCAGACGTTATACATCGCGTGGATCGAACCTCCGGAGGAATGAACCTTGCGTTAAAATGAAAAGAATCTATGTTCTGAAATTTGTACTCGAGAGGCAGCAAACCTCCGAGGATGACCAATTTCGGCTGAAGACCATTTTTCCAGTCGAAAGAAAAACTGTTTAGAGAAGTGAAGTATATCGTCAGACCGTTATTTCTCAAGCGTTGAATTATGTTTCCCATCTCGACAACGATGAAAAATATTCGGTTGTTTAGTTTGATCTGGTCGAAGGACTGGCACGTTTCTAAATCTTCTTCGCTGCACTTACTCTCTTGCCATTGCATCTCCATCTTAGCGACTATCGAGTCTTGTTACTTTTCGACGCTGTTAACAAATCGGTTTTCGAGAGATGAACAACGACAACTATCGAATCTTGAAACTTACAGACGAGGTTAAGAGACTCTCTGAGTGCATCGAAAAATTGATGGCGACTCAAATAAATATGAAAAAACAAATGTTGGATCTAACACAGGCTCAAAATGCCACTATGGACACCATTTCTAGCATCGCCAGTAGAATCGAAAATATGGATATGGCATTGATGAATTATTTGAACTGGCAGATGAGTGAAGCTCCCATCATCACCATATCAAGTCGCATTACCTACACTCCAGCCAACACCTCCAACCAACACACGCCATCATCACACCCGGATCGAGTTGTACCATACCTCGACAATTGTATTCCTGTCCTAATGAAATGAAACAATAAACAACACCATTTAATGTTTTTAGTTTTCAGTTCCATTCCTTGTTGTTGTTGATTAAAAATGGAAGTGAATGGGAGACTTTGTCGTACAGGAAAGAGCACAACCCAGCGTTCACCGCTGTCCACGAAGTGGTGGTTTACAGAATCCGTCGCCTGGCACGGCAACGTCGCAGTAGACTGATTCTGAATACTATACGAGTGTTGCATGCTTATTCTCTCAGACTTTTCTGACTTGTCACTTTGTCTCAGAGAATGTTGCAGATGTTGTGTGAATATGAGACTTTGTGTCAGTGGTCAACGTATTCTGAATACTATACGTGTTGTTGTTGCATGACTTAAACCTTCAAGAGTTGGTGGTGAATGCGAGACTTTGTGTCAGCTGTAGACGGATTCTGAATACTATTGTGTGAACATCAGGGTTAATAAAATGTTTATATCCTACATCATATTTATTATTTTCAACAACCTACATCACTCTTGAAATCGGTGCAACACTTACACGGTACGCTTTCGACATTCGGCTGTAAAACGAAAGGTAATGCGTCGGTGATTAAATCTTTGGGGATGTCTTTACACTCAGGTAAGCAGAGCGCGTTCCTGATCTCCTCTACATCGCTGTCGGTCAACCCGTCAGCGTTCTCCAACATCGACACCAACAGACGCTTCAGGTTGTCCTTAGTCTGAGCGTTCACGTGAAGAGATGTTCTGTAGTTGGCAGTCGGACGTTCGTTCTGCGTGAAGGATGGAGCGACAGATTTGAGGGCGTCTATGATTTTCTTCTGGTTGAAATGAATGCCTATTTTGTGTACACCTCCTTGACGATAACCTTCCACTTCTTCTATGAACGAACTCGTATATCTCTTCTTATTGACGTTGCTGTGTTCTTTGTGTGCTTCTCTCTCTTTACACAACACACTGTTAAAAATACTACGCCGGGAGTTTGATTGTAGTCGTCACCAAATTCTCTTTTGAGCGCTATGTGATGTCCAATGGAGTTGGGGACGTTCTCGAGTAAGTGAAGCAGGCTGTACACGTCCGTCCCAAAAATCGTGGCGAGCACCAGCGCGTTGCCGCTCAGTATTTCTCCGTGGATGATCTTGTACACAGTCAGTTGGGTGTCTATGCAGAGTATGCACGCTATGCGCTTGCGACTCAGATGTCTCTGCGCTTCTAGACCTTTGTTTCTCACTCCGTGTAAGAATGATGAAGACGTCTTACTGCCGCCGCTGCGTGCGTGACGATAGCGGCGCTGGTTACTGTCGCTATATAAATTTATATAAATTTATATAAATTCACGTCAAGCAGTCAAGTGCTCAGATGTGCAATTCGCCTTCCTGTTACAATTTATCATCTCAAATCAAATCTTAACTCTATTCTGAATCCATGAGTTCAGTTGACCGTCAAAACAAAGTCACACATTCACTAGCAGGGGTCAGGTGCTCATACCTCACAGCCGCTCGGATGTGCAATTGTTACATTCACTAGCAGCAGTCTAAATTGGTTGCGAGGTAGGTAAGAGTTCAAAGCAGTCAAGTGCTCAGATGTGCAATTCGCCTTCCTGTAATTGTTACACCTCACAGCCACATCTTAACTCTCAGCCACATCTATTACATCTTAACTCTAGAGGTAGGAAAGAGTATTACATCTTAACTCTATTTTGGGATCTTGATATTTTGAGATCAAGTAAGAGATAGCACGAGGTGAACGCTAGCTCGAGTGGGGTCCAACATCTGACGATTTCGTTTCATAAGAGTCTCCTGAGCGGTAACCTAAAATTTGTAAGTCTCTCTGAGGGGGAAGCAAAAGAGACAGAGTGGGGTCCGGATCTGCATGGGGGTCTGTACACAACACATGCGTCAAGCAGTCAAGTGCTCAGATGTGCAATTCGCCTTCCTGTTACAATTTATCATCTCAAATCAAATCTTAACTCTATTCTGAATCCATGAGTTCAGTTGACCGTCAAAACAAAGTCACACATTCACTAGCAGGGGTCAGGTGCTCGGATGTGCAATTGTTACACCTCACAGCCGCTCGGATGTGCAATTGTTACACCTCACAGCCACACTTTCAGCCACATGTATTACATCTTAACTCTAGAGCAGAGTGAGTTAGACGCTAAAATTAATGAAATAAGTTTATTTAGTCAAGAGTTAGCCGATTCTACAAAGAAGCACATGGATGAATTACAAAATCAACAAACTAAACACGAAGAAGAAAAATCTGAATTAAGGAAAGAAATTGAAAAGTCATCTGCCAAAGTACAACAAATAATGACGATATACAAAGATGTAGATAAGAAATTCTTAGAAGTTAATGCAAATATACGAAAGATAATCCAAGAGAAAGACCAACTGAACGCAGAATTATCTGAAAATAAAAACAAGATCGATCTTATGCAAAATGAATACGAACAACTCCAACAACGTAATAACGAATTAGATACAGAGAATGATCAATTCAAACAAGAGTTGACTCAAAATAAAACTCTACTCCTACAAGAGACACAAACGAGAGATGGACTCCAGCAAGATGTCACTCGCCTCCAGCAAGAGAAAACTGCTCTCGAAACCCAACTGAATGAAAAGAGTAATGACTTATCGATATTGCTGAAAAAACAAGAAGACGAAATTATACGGTTGAACAAACAAATTGAGGATATGACCACAGAGAACAAATCGTCCAAGGACATACTAGCAGCTGAAACCGCGCGTGCAAATGCATTGCAAGTAACTAACCTGACGTTATCAAGCTCTAACGAAGAATTGAATAAGATTGCGAAAACCGTGATTGACAAAGATTCCGAAATCAACCGGTTAAAAGACCAAATTAATGAAAACAGGAAAAATATCGAAGAGTCTAACCAAAATACCGAAACCCAAACAGGAGTGAGCAATGGTAGTGTAAAATACATCCTGAATGTTCTTATCTTGGTTGTTGATGTTTAGAGTCACATAGTAAAGTATTTTAGCGTTAACTTGGCAAAGATTATTTTCATTTGACGCAATGGATTTTTTCAATTCAATTTTAGACTTGTTGATCGGTTTACGGATCACTGTCTTGGTCAAAAACCCACATTTGCACGGGAGTCCTGACACAGCAGGAGGAGCAGGTACTCGGTTGTGTATTTCTGTTCATGTGGACTGGGTCCAGATTAGCGAATGTCTGACATTGTCCGGAACGGGATAGTACCCCCTGAAAAATCACAATTGAGTTTACAATAGTAACCCCTTCAAACATGAGTTCAGAATCTGTTGGTCAGAATCTGCAGTGAACAATCAAAAATTGATTTTATGATATTATCCCAATTCACCATTGAATTTATAATAGTAACCCCATACATTGACTTTATGATAGTACCCCCTGAAAAATAATAATTGAGTTTACAATAGTAACCCCTTCAAACATTGAGTTCAGAATCTGGACGTTCGCCGAAGGCTTAATATGCCACATGACGGCACATTCACACGGTTTAGGAATCTGTAAACATGTAGAATATATTAAATTCAGTATTTTAAATAATTGTATATTCATCATTTGTATATAAATCCGTTTAACATAGTCATCTTTGTTTCATGGGTTAGTCATCTTTGTTTCATAGGTTACGTTAACAGAAGACTGCGTAAAAAATCAAAATCACATACATTTATTTTTTTCTAAACTAATCTAAATTTACTTGAATATCGTGATATAGAACATAAATCTTAATCTGCGAAATTAAAATTAGCAAAACGCTCTTTTTAGTATCGCAGTTAGCGGACCCAACATACAAGAAAGACTGGGGTCTGATATTTCAAATTTAGCGACAAATTTCATTGGTGAATGCGTGACTTTGTCTGCAATGTAGACCGATTCTGAGACATTGGTGAATGCGTGACTTTGTCTGTAATGTAGACCAATTCTGAGACGTTGGTGAATGCGTGACTTTGTCTACAATATAGACCAATTCTGAGACGTTGGTGAATGCGCAATGTAGACCGCTTCTGAGACATTGGTGAATGTGTGACTTTGTCTGCAATATAGACCAATTCGGAGACGTTGGTGAATTCAATTCTGAGACGTTGGTGAATGCGTGACTTTGTCTGCAATCTAGACCAAATCTGAGACGTTGGTGAATGCGTGACTTTGTCTGCAAAAGATGAAGATGCAATGGCAAGAGAGTAAGTGCAGCGAAGAAGATTTAGAAACGTGCCAGTCCTTCGACCAGATCAAACTAAACAACCGAATCTTTTTCATCGTTGTCGAGATGGGAAACATAATTCAACGCTTGAGAAATAACGGTCTGACGATATACTTCACTTCTCTAAACAGTTTTTTCTTTCGACTGGAAAAATGGTCTTCAGCCGAAATTGGTCATCCTCGGAGGTTTGCTGCCTCTCGAGTACAAATTTCAGAACATAGATTCTTTTCATTTTAACGCAAGGTTCATTCCTCCGGAGGTTTGATCCACGCGATGTATAACGTCTGACTGCGCAGCGTACATTTTCGCTAAGATTGTTTACAACATCATCTATTCTGCAAATGCTTCGACATTCGGGGACTGCGTTGATAAATCCACTTTTCAAACCTTAGCGCTCGACAACACGATTCAACGGACGCTGTTCATGATGACCAACTCTGCAATTAAACACAGGGGTATTCGTTGCTATTTCCACGAACCGTATTAAACTTTCGAGACAGGACCGACCGATTCTTTTTGTCTCCTTTGTTGATTTGATTCACTGTTTTTTGGGGGGAACGCTAACATGTAATTTTCGTAGACCTCGCTAGACATTTCTGGCCCAGACATACTCCATATAAAATTATTGTTCATCACAGTACTGAATCGAACATCGAGAAAAGGCAATAGTGTCTTATCTTCAGAGTTATTAGGTAGGTTGGTCGAAATGTCAATCCCGCCGTTGATATACACGCTTTTTCCGTTGTTTTTTAAATTTTAACTACTCTATTCCTAATATCGTCAGCAGTAGGTTCTCCAGTAATATCAAATTGCAGATTTCTGAACTAGTGCCATTTTTTTTGTGCCGAAAATGTGCCGACGTACTTGACTGCTGCTAGTGAATGTGCCGACGTACATTGTTGATCAGATGACTAACAATTTTAACGCTTTGGAAAATCGACTCGAGGAAATAAAAAAGAAGCAAGTCGACATAGAGAAGTTGATAATAACACCACCACAGTCTTCAGAGAGTACTATCGATTTGACAGATTTGCGAAATCGACTCGATGAAATAAAAAAGCAAGACGAGTTGAAAACAACACAGTCTACCTGGAGCGGAAGATTCGTCGTAGAGTATGATCTGAGACAGAAAGATGAAAGTGGATCCTACTACCTCTTTATCAACGATCCTCTGAAAATTAGAAGAACGACACTTAACCGCGAGAGCAACGAAACCTTTCTTATCCGACCTTCGGACGACGAGGACGACAATGACGATTTGATGTCGCTCATCCGCGACAAGGCGAACACGTTTAACAACGGCAAAGGCATTTCAGAATGCTGCTGCGTCGCGTCGTCCTCGCATCTTCCTTTCTTGTGTGTCAGTAATAAATATTTTAACCGCTGTTGAGTTTTATTTTCTTTTAGATTTTTTTTTTTTCTGCACTGAAGAACCGTAACAAGACAATTACTACGTGACGCTTCTTCAAGCTCGACCCCATTATTTTACTTACCTAAATCGCTCTTGTTTAGAGGTCGATTTTCTTAATATCGTCAGCAGTAGGTTCTCCAGTAATGTCAAATTGCAGATTTCTGAATTTTGTGTATACTTCCGCTTCCAAGAAAGATTTGTAGTGGTTCACATACATCATCTTCAGCGCGTCTACAGCTTCCGGTGTGCGCGAGTAGAGGACCAGGTCAGAATTTTCGACACTGGGTAGAACACGAGCTAACTTCATCATGGGTTGCAGACAGTGGACAGTCAGGGACACAATGTTATGTCGCACCAGAGACAAAAGTTGGTAAAGATATGCGTAATTATAATTAACGTAATACGAACCGCTTTGTGTGTCAAGTGCATTGAATTTATGAAAAGAAATGACATTGACCAGTCCGGATGATAGCATTACGCTGGCGAGCGTGTCCACTCGATACAACACACACTCCGCGTATCTCTCTGCAAGCGAGAGAACGCTGTAAGCGGTTCGTAATTTTAATTGCGGAGGCAGAGCGTCACTCAACGAGCCTACGACACGGACGTCGTTTAACAACTCTGGAACCACGACTTGAATTTATTGTTTACCTTTGCAATGTAAATCGTCAACCATTAAAACAAATTCATTCCTAAGTAAAAGAAAGTCAGTCCTATTTAATTATTTTTATTTTATTTGTTTAAAACACTAGAACACAGTGTACCTAACAGATCGTTCATATTCTTCAATTGTCGACCTACAAGCCGTGTTGGCCGAATTGAAACTATGAGTCAGTGTCTAAAATAAAACATGTACTTCTAACGAACCTTTTATTCACACTCCAAAAATATAAATAAATAACACTATAGATTTATTAATCACATTACAGGTACCTAAGACAAGATTCAGAATAGAGTGAGGTGATTCATAATAGAGTTAAGATGTAATAGAGTTGTGGCTATGAGTGTAACAAGACGAATTGCATAAGACTTTGTCACTTGCACTGTGCTCACCAGAGTTCACTCCACAGCTGGAGAGAGGGCGAGAGCTTATAGCCACGCACGCAGCGCGCGGCGCAGCTGCTCCAACAACGGATCTGGTATTTAAAGTCTTGAGAAAAGTGCGTGCAATCATTCCGTGAATTTGCTCGCGCAGACCAACATGGATTATGAAACGAAAAACAAAACAATTAAAGATTACGTCAGCAACATATCCATCCAAGCATGCAACAAATCAAAAGAGGAACGGCGCAGAATCGGCTACGGGCAAACTGTCGAAGAAACAAACGTCATTGCTAACAGATTTCAGACCCCGTGACCAATATGCAATATGTGTGAGCAAACAACAACACAATTAAACACTTATTGGAAATCTGTCACGTCCAGCAAATATTAGGTATAGATAGACAATTCGAGTTAATTTTGAAAAATAATTTAATTCCAATGTACGTTAATTAGATTTAAAAAAGCAATGTCAGAACGAAGGAGATGTTTTATTTTAAATTTAAACGTCGACGACGAAGACCATGAACAGGAGGACGAGGATGAGGAAGAAGAAGTGTTGAGTTGTTCTAGCAAATTAAAAAAACTATTTTGTATGTGTGTGTTGATGTTTGAGTTTGTCTCAATGCTGAGTGTTAGGTGAATACGTGCTTTTGTCTGAGATGTCGCTGGACTTTGTCGGAAACGAGACTCCTCAGTAAAAGGAAACGTTGCTAGAAAAAGAGAAATAAATATTCTGAACCGCGTCTACGGCTTCGTTGAAATATCGTTCGAATCTCTTTTAGATTGGGCTTCGTCTTGGGATACAATGATTTTTGATGAGAGTATTTTTTTTCGAGGGAGGCGTGTCTCAATTGTCTGTAAGCGCCAATTACGGTCTGTGCGAGGGCCCAGTCCGCCTGTTCCGCTGAATCCTCGGGTTTTACAGTTCCGTACAGTCGATGCGCCTTGTTGTGCCCCAGCATATTAAAAGCCTTTTTAATTTCAATGCAGAAGTCGATCAGGTTAAACATATTTTTCTTGTCTGCGTCATTTAGAGAAGTAATTTTATCGTCTTTAGAAATATGTCTGAAGAGAATGTTGTTCAAAACGAACGACACGAAGAGACCGCGTTGCATGAGACTCGAGTTCAAAAACATTTCGACGTAATCGTTTTTAAGGAAGTTGCAGAGCACATTCGCCGCCACGTGCAGGTGGGACCTGATGCCGTTCGCGGCCAGCAAGTCGTCTTGCTTTTTGTTTATTTCATCGAGTCGATTTCGAAAATCTGTCAAATCGATAGTACTCTCTGAAGACTGTGGTAGTGTTATTTTCAACTTCTCTATGTCGACTTGCTTCTTTTTTATTTCCTCGAGTCGATTTTCCAAAGCGTTAAAATTGTTAGTCATCTGATCAACAATGTACGTTCTGGAATCTAAACTGAATGTCCGTGCCTGTTTATACAATTTACTTTGCATTTCTAACACACACGTTTGGATAAACAAATCTCCGATATCGATGAGAGACTGCAACGCGACATCGAACGGAGTGTCGAAGTCACTGGGATATTCACCGATGTTTTTTAACATCGGTTTAAGTAATTCGAGTTCTGTGTTGTTGAAATACTTCTTGTTGATTAGTGCATTAACGTCGATCAATGAAATATCGTTAAACGTCTATTTTTGAATCAAAACAGATTTTCAATTTACGGTTTGTTTCAAAATTAATCGATTTAAATTTCAAGAATCGATTTCAACATTAGCGGTGCTGCTGCTGCTAACGCTACCGCTGCCGTCGTCATCGCTGCTGAGCCCGCTGCTGCTTCTGTTGACAATGGTACTGCTTTCATCACCGAATCTGCTACTGTTGCACGAAGGCGTCGGTCCATAATGACGTCTTATGCGTTTAATCGGCGTTGTGTCGCCGAAGACCCGGTCTGAGTCCTCTTGCAAAGTGCTATTGAGACAGAGTCAGGATTAAAATCAGAATCGCTGTTGTCGTCGTCGTCGTCATCTTCTTCGTCGTCGCCGTCTTCATCTTTGTTTTCGCTGTGATACATCGAGAGATGTCAGTTGCATACAACTTTAGATGATCGAACGACAGAGGTTTGGTAAAGAGATCAGAACTCTCTCCTGTGAGCTGTAAGCTGGCGAACCACCCTTCTATCTTTGACGTTTCAGCGGGGGTCAATTCCGTGTTCTTTTCCAAGTGTCTGTCTATTCTTTCTCGCAGTAGAGCGCGAGCTCGTTGATTAATTTCTTGGATCTTCAACGCCAAGCCGCCCGCCTGCACCATGTCAATCTTCCCCAGTAGCACGCTCAGTTTGTCGTAGAATGCAGCGCGCTTTCTCATGAACGACTTTCCGTTGTTGTGATTGAGGAACCACAAAAAACTGTCGGGCATGTTTGTGTTCTTACTCGAGGCGATGAGGCGCTCGTGATCGTGCATCGCCATGGTGTACGACCGGTGAGTCACAGTCACGGGAGAGCATCGCATGCTGAATTTGTTGCACACGTATTGAGTGATGTCTAGTTCGTCTTCGGAGAAAATCGTCTGACAGATAGCGTCGCATTCGTGATCGAACTCGCAACTCTGACCTACCTTCGAACAGTTCTTCTGACCGTACACCCAGTTGTTGAGGGCGTGTGTCGTGCCGACGGCAGTCATATTGATTGGATGGTTGCGCGAACCTATATCCACTCCGCGTCCGGTTCCAAAGCGTCGTCGTCGTTTATCCCATCCCAAAATGCAAAGCCGTGTCTGCGTTGACTGTTTTGCGTTAGGTGCAGTACAGCGAAGAGTACGACAACGATTAAAGTAAAAAACAGGATTAAACCAAACATAATTTAGTTCTATAGTGTTCTTTATCCTAAGAAACATATTATCATTTTAATTTATAACCGATAGTATCCTAGTGTGACTGATTAAAACAAAAAGGACAATTGAGATTTTTTTTATTGGAGGTTTTTTTTATTGATCAATACATGGCCAAGAGCATCCTTAAATTCCTGAGACGTTGAGACAGCATAGTGGACAGGGCAATAATCTTGACATCTTTATGACCGCTACCCAGAGACTTCAGTAAAAAGCTGTTTTCGATCAACTGTCCCCTGGCTATGCACAACCCGTTGTCCAGAGCCTCGTGGGTTATTTGATCGACGGCCAAATGTTGAGCCACCGATTTCCTAGCAGCACCGAGAGAACTCTCCCCGCATTTTTTTTTTTTTTTTTTTACAGCAAAGGAGACAGCTCAAGGGCACAAAAAAGTAAACATTAATAAAAAAAAAAAAAGCCCGCTACTCGCTGCTCCTAAAAAGAATCCAAAGAGGTGGCCGAAAGATAAGTCAGTTTCGGGAGGAGAGGTGTCCTGATACCCTCCTCTTGAAAGAGTTCAAGTCGTAGGCAGGAGGAAATACAGATGAAGGAAGATTGTTCCAGAGTTTACCAGCGTGAGGGATGAAAGAGTGAAGATGCTGGTTAACTCTTGCATAAGGGGTTTGGACAGTATAGGGATGAGCATGAGTAGAAAGTCGAGTGCAGCGGGGCCGCGGGAGGGGGGGAGGCATGCAGTTAGCAAGTTCAGAAGAGCAGTCAGCGTGGAAATATCGATAGAAGATAGAAAGAGAGGCAACATTGCGGCGGAATTTAAGAGGTAGAAGACTATCAGTATGAGGAGGAGAGCTGATGAGACGAAGAGCCTTTGCCTCCACTCTGTCCAGAAGAGCTGTGTGAGTGGAGCCCCCCCACACATGAGATGCATACTCCATACGAGGGTGGACAAGGCCCCTGTATATGGACAGCAACTGTGCAGGGGAGAAGAACTGGCGGAGACGGTACAGAACGCCCAGCCTCGAGGAAGCTGATTTAGTAAGAGATGAGATAATTATGAAGTTTCCAGTTGAGATTTTGAGTTAAGGATAGACCGAGGATGTTTAGTGTTGAGGAAGGTGATAGCTGGGTGTTGTCAAAGAATAGGGGATAGTTGTTTGGAAGATTGTGTCGAGTGGATAGGTGGAGAAACTGTGTTTTTGAGGCGTTGAAGGACACCAGGTTCTTCTTGCCCCAATCGGAAATAATAGTAAGGTCTGAGGCTAAGCGTTCTGCAGCCTCCAGCCTTGAGTCGTTAAGTTCCTGAAGGGTGGGTCTTCTATTAAAAGAAGTTGAATAATGCAGAGTGGAATCATCGGCGTAGGAATGGATAGGGCAGTTCGTTTTGGAAAGAAGATCATCAATGAACAACAGAAAAAGAGTGGGGGATAGGACAGAACCCTGTGGGACACCACTGTTAATAGACAGTGACCGTCTACCACGGCAGAAATAGAACGGTCAGAAAGGAAACTGGAGATAAAGGTACATAGAGAAGGATAGAAACCGTAGGAGGGTAGTTTAGAAAGCAAAGATTTGTGCCAGACCCTATCAAAAGCTTTTGATATGTCCAGCGCAATAGCAAAAGTTTCACCGAAACTGCTAAGATAGGATGACCAAGAGTCAGTTAAGAAGGCTAGGAGATCACAATTAGAACGCCCCTTGCGTAACCCATACACGCGATCAGAAAGAAGGTCAGAAGTGGAAAGGTGCTTTTGAATCTTACTGTTAAGGATTGATTCAAAATCTTTAGATAGACAAGAAATTAAAGCAATATGACGGTAGTTTGAGTGATTGGAGCGGTCACACTTAGTAGGTACAGGCTGTGTGAAGGCATACTTCCAGCAAGAATGAAAGGTAGATGTTGACAGGCAGAGGCGAAAGAGTTTGACCAGGCAGGGTGACAGCACGGAGGCACAGTTTTTAAGGACAATAGGAGGCACTCCATCAGGTCCATAAGCCTTCTGAGGATTGAGGCGGGCATAGAAAAAATCATTTTGAAGAATCTTTTAAACAGGCATAAAGTAGTCAGAGGGGTCATGAGTAGGAGGAATATGCCCAGAAACGTCCAGAGTGGAGTATTTAGAAAAACTTTTCGAGAAGAGTTCAGCCTTAGAGATAGATGAGACGGCAGTGTTGCCGTCAGGACTGAGGAGTGGAGGGAAAGATGAAGAAGTGAAGTTGGAGGAGATGTTTTTGGCTAGATGCCAGAAGTCACGGGAAGAGTTAGAGAAAGCAAGGTTTTGACATTTTCTATTAATGAAAGAATTTTTGGTTAGTCGGAGAATAGATTTGGCACGATTTCGGGCAGAAATGTAAAGTTCATAATTAGCATTAGTTTGAAGGCTCTGGTATCTTTTGTGAGCTTCCTCTCTATCATTGACAGCACGAGAACAAGCGTGATTAAACCAAGGCTTTTTAGCGTGAGGAGTAGAGAAAGAACGAGGAATGTATGCCTCCATTCCAGAGACAATCACCTCTGTGATGCGCTGAGCACACACAAAGGGGTCTCTATCCTGGAAGCAATAATCATTCCACGTAATATCGGAAACGTACATCCTCAGGTCGTCCCACCGAGCTGAAGCAAAATGCCAGAAGCATCGCCTCTTCGGTGGGTCCAGAGGATGTACAGGAGCGATAGGACAGGATGCAGAAATAAGATTGTGATCGGAGGAGCCCAACTGAGAGAACAGTTTGACAGAATAAGCAGAAGGGTTTGAGGTAAGGAAGAGGTCTAGAATGTTGGGCCGATCTCCAAGACGGTCAGGAGTACGTGTAGGGTGCTGGACCAACTGCTCTAGGTCGTTGAGGATAGCAAAGTTGTAGGCTTGTTCACCAGGATGGTCAGTGAAAGAGGATGAAAGCCAAAGCTGGTGGTGAACATTGAAATCTCCTAGGATGGAGATTTCAGCGAAGGGAGAGTGGGTCAAGATGTGCTCCACTTTAGAATTCAAATAGTCAAAGAATTTTACATAGTTGGTAGAGTTAGGTGAGAGATAAACAGCACAGATGTATTTAGTAATAGAATGACAGTGAAGTCTTAACCAGATGGTGGAAAATTCAGAAGAGTCAAGGTCGTGGGCACGAGAGCAAGTGATGTCGTTGCGCAGGTAGGCGCAACATCCAGCTTTGGATTGAAATTTAGGATAGAGATAGTAGGAGGGAACAGAGTAGAGATTGCTGTCAGTAGCCTCAGAAACCTGTGTTTCGGTAAGGAAGAGAAGGTGAGGTTTAGAGGAAGAGAGATGATGTTCCACAGAATGAAAATTAGAGCGAAGACCGCGAATGTTGCAGAAATTGAGAAGAAAGAGGTTCGAGGAGTTATCAAGACACCTCTCGGGTCGGCAGCCAGAAGGGGAGTCCTCCCTGGGGGAATTTGTGGTCCCCCCCCCAGGCGGGGACTCCGAGGCATTGCTTAATTGAGCCATTTTGAATTTTGAATTTTGGAAAAAGGTGTAAATGTTATGTGAATGTAGTGTGGTGTGGATAAAGAGAGGATCTGTCTTTAGAGAGCATGCTGAACTACTCTCCGGTGTTGGTGAGACAATAGGGAAACGGTTAGTGAGGACATGGGAAGGGTCTTTGGAGGGCTTCAGCTCCCTTCTCACCTCCCATATATACCTCACCGGGAGTGGCTTGCGCCCGTTCGGTAGGTGTCTTCCTACTTACTCCAGCTGATCCCACTCGCTCTTAACCGGTTCCGCAGTTCTTTCTTCATGTACAGATATACGCTATGAGCCAGCGTCCGCTTTGACACTTCAGAATCTGTTGGTCAGAATCTGTTGGGGTGAATGTGAGTCCTTGTCGTACAGGGCGTCTGATTTTAAAGAGTTCGTCTAGTTTTTTGTTACACATGTAGACACACCACTGTCGATGTTGTTAGCGGAATCAGACGCCCGCCTCGCACATTCACTTGTCGAGACAAGTCGCACATTCACTTATTTAGGAAAGAGCTGGTGTTCACAAAAACAGAGTTGATTTGGTTTGATAAAATTTATTACACCCATGGGCGACAATCACATTTACAGTTATGAAGTGGCAACAAATCAGACTTAGGAATACATATCTTAACTCTCAACTCTCTATCACATCTGCGGAGGTCGGTAAGAGTTTAACACTTGAATTCAGTTGACTCACACATTCACTATGCAATTCGTCTTCTTACACCTAACAGCCACAGCTGTTACATCTGAATCTAACACTTGAGTTCAACACTTGAGTTCATAAGAGTTTAACACTTGAGTTCAGTTGACCGTCGAGACAAAGTCACACATTCACTACAGGTATCACAAGAGTTCAGTTGATAGGTACTCGGATGTGTCGTCTTGTTACCCACATCTATTACATCTTACCTCACAGCCACATTTATTACATCTTAAATCTATTCTGACAACACTCCAGGTGTAGCAGCAATAAGAGTACAACTCTTATGTGGTAGCGGACAAGAGTTCTGTTGACAATTGAGACAAAGTCGCACATTCACTAGCAGCAGTCAAGTATGTGCAATTCGTCTTGTTAAACCTCACTTCCTGAGCGGGGTTTGATAATCGTAACCGAAAGGTGCGATTAATCGGTCTATTATAGACGTTAAGAGTGTGTGATGGGTTTGACCTTCTTTCAACATCATGATGACGTCGTACAACGCCATTGAAAAATTCAACAAGTAAAATGCAAAGCATGCCTGGCTAGCTCCGTTTTTACGTTCTTTGAATTTTAGAAAAGGTGAAATATCGCCCAAAATAGGTCGACGTCTCTTTACTAAGAGAGAGACGTTCTTCTCGCTGCTGTAATTTGAAAAGAAGAGTATGCTCGCAAGTATCCGCTCTGAGGATACTTGCAAGAGCATACAAGTGTTGACACACTCCTTCAAATTTTTGAGACTCCTCACTGTTGATTTGTAAAAGGAAACGTTGCTAGAAAAAGAGAAATAAATATTCTGAACCGCGTCTACGGCCTCGTTGAAATAAAGTTCTGTCATCGTTTTTTTATCAGAGTTATCATCGCCGATCGATGCCTTCCATGCCTTCATAAACTCTTCGATGTTTTTGACCAAAACTATTATTTTCTTATTTTCATCTTCGTTATGAGGAATCCTGAGACTTTTCTGACTTGTCACTTTTTCTCAGAGAATGCTGCAGATGTTGTGTGAATATGAGACTTTGTGTCAGTGGTAAACGTATTCTGAATACTATACGTGTTGTTGCATGACTTAAACCCTCATGAGTTGGTGGTGAATGCGAGACTTTGTGTCAGCTGTAGACGGATTCTGAATACTATTGTGTGACCTGCGTGATTCTGAATACAAATCTTACTTTGTCTCAGAGTTGGATCAAATGCGTTGCAGCTGTTGCTAGTTGTGTGAATGCGAGACTTTATATCAGCAGTAGACAGAGTGTTTTTAGCATGTGTGAATACTTTTGGGTCACAAGGATTTGAATACACTTGGGTACACATTTATAATTTTTATTTAACACACATAAGAGATACATGTGAGATATAGACATTCGTTACATAATACAATGTTTACGAATCTCTTTCGCCAAAGAGTCAACAACACTGACGACTATCGGCCAGTGAAGTGAAGACGACGAATTAATTAACTTTTTAAACGGTTAATTAAAACGTAATACTCATTTCTCTGACGGATAGTGAAACAGTGTAATTGACCACAAGTTTTACAATTCACAGCTGCTTTAAAAAATTGAAACAACTGCGTGTCGTATACATACAAACTCTTGGTTTCGTCGATCCCAATCACATCTGGATGACGGACACGAACACAACGAAAATTTCGTAACAGGTTCCCTACAGGCCATACAGCTCAACGATAACGGAAAGACGAAACATGTTTGACTGTTCGCTCTTAACATTGCTCTACAAATTCGAAGAGTCTATTCGACACTTTGTATTTGCCGGAGGTGACAGATTCAATTGGCGTAGGGCAGTCTAAACTATCGGTCGCTCTCACATTTGCACTGTGTGTATTTGCACTGTGTGTATTTGGACTGTTTGTATTTACACTGTGTATTTGCACTGTGTGTATTTGCACTGTTTGTATTTACACTGTGTGTATTTGCAATGTGTGTATTTGCAGTACTGTGTGTATTTGCAATGTGTGTATTTGCATCGTGTATTCATTACTTTTAACATTTCACGTTCTAAAGTTTTCGGAATCGCTATCAGTTCTTGCAGATTCATAACTGTAGAAGCAAACATCGTTGATGATAACGGTGACAGATACTTAAAAATTAACTACGGTGTTGACAATGTCATTTCGACTGAAGTTGATAAAACCATAACTAGTTCGTTCAAATTAATTGTGATTTATACGGAAGACAACATAGTATGGGATGCATCTAAAACTCACTGTCCCTGTACCTACCAGTCTTTTTTTTCCAGAACTACCCCAACCACCCGTCGTCTTCTGATACGGCGGCGACGTTGCGTAATTTCCCGCAAGCAGCAAATTCAACCTCACGGTGCAATACCAAGATTAAAAGAATTACAGATAACTAAAAAATAATGCTTATTAAAAGAATTGCAGACACGCCAGGATATCTCATCACTAGAAACTTTAAAAATCTGAATGATTTTTTGGATCATTTAAAAAATAATACCAGATTCGTTCAGCGTTGTTATTTGCCAAAATGCAATACGATTTTACATTATTCTATTTGTTTTTTGTATATATTTTTTTTATACACATTTACATTATTTCATGTGTAGCTTGCATATATATTTTATACAAATTTACGTTATTTTAAGTGTATTTGTTGATATATTTTCATTCAAATTTACATTATTTGATGTGTATTTTGTATATGTATTTCAAAACAAATTTTCCTAATTTTATGTGTATTTTTTGTATTTCTTTTCATACAAATTTAAATTATTTTTGTGTATTTTTGTATATAGTTTTATACAAATTTAGGTTATTTTATGTACGCATTTACATTATTTAATATGTGTTTTGTATATATATTTTTAGGCAAATTTACTTTATTTGATGCCGGAATACATCTCCTGTCTCTCTTGTTTTTGTAGAACCTTCGCTGTATGTTGAAGATCTTGAAGAAGTAGTCGGTCTGTTTGATGTGTATCAAATGCGTCCCATCCATGTAGAAGATTCCAAAGTAAAACTGCTGCAGTTTCGTGTCGTCGTTGGGGACAAATTGCCTATTTCAGACATTGTAGAAATGATCGAAAGAAAGTCCTACACCAAGTAGAAAATCGTGATCGATGTTAAACATGTACCTTTCGCTGTGCTCGAAACCCGACACGGCCAATTCGCGTTGCAGGTAACTGACTATGTTGTACACTTTGTTTCTAGTCAGTTGGTCTAACATTTCTTTGAATTCGAAGTAGAATCTTTTGAAAAATATTGAATCTGGTTTTATCGATAATAGTCCATCTTCCTCTTGTTCATTTCGTTCCGATTCAATCAGGAAGACAGAGTGTGTAACACTGGAACCGCTAGGCACCTTAAACATTTTCACATTTCTCTTGGCGAGAACAATAATTTTATATGGAGTATGTCTGGGCCAGAAATGTCTACCGAAGTCTACGAAAATTACATGTTAGCGTTCCCCCAAAAAAACAGTGAATCAAATCAACAAAGGAGACAAAAAGAATCGGTCGGTCCTGTCTCGAAAGTTTAATACGGTTCGTGGAAATAACAACGAATACCCTGTCAAGACCCGCTCTGCGTTATATGTACACAAACCGCGGGACAATATTTACTTCGTGATAGATACTAAAAACGTTAACGAGAGGGTTGTCGTTATTTCCACAGCATAAATGTCACTAACTTCTTGTAGGTGCTTGGCACTCATGAAGAAATTCGAAGAACTCATCACAGACAGCAGTAGAAAGAGAAAGATAAAAGTTGAGTTCAGAATCGTATCTTAACTATATTCTGTTCTATCTGAATCTGTTCGCAGCAACTCTCTAGTTGTGTGTGACATTTGCATGGGTCTCTCTGCGCGCATGCAATTGTAAGTTAAGACTTCCTTGTCGTCAACAGATTCCAGACAATCGTCAATGCAACTCTACACAAGACATGTATCTCTACATCTTGCATAAGTTGAGGCGCTTAGTGCGTCGCCTCTTCTTCCCGGTGGCATCTGTCTTACCCTCGGTCTTCCGACGGCGCCCTTTTTTGTTGGCTCGTCTAATTGTCAAAGCTGCCATCGTCGATTAACTTTAACCAGATAAATATTTATAATTCGTCGCAGACGGCAGAGTGATTCCTCGGGTGTTAGAGTGATTCTTCGGGTGTTTGGCACTCTTGCTTTTTTCCTAATTTATTTGTAGGTCTTCAACAATACCGGCTGGTCACATTACTTTTTATTCCGTCTTGTGTGCAGAACAGGTGTGTAAATGTGCGTGTTTTGGATTTACAAAGTCGACTTTAAAAACAAAAAGAGGAGGAGAATGGTAGGATTCTTTACGAAATATTACCAGATTAAAGATGTAGCTGCACATGACGGTATCCGTACAAGGCGTATCTATCGAGTCACCTCAAATTCTATCCAAAATAAATTCGGATCGATCTAAGTTAGACCCCTTTTTTAACTAAATTACAGTTGATAAAAATACGGTCTTCGGCGTAACGCTATTTAAGATCATCAAAAATATTAACTTGGACACCGCGTTGTGAACCACCAATAAAAATAGAGTCTAGGCGTGAGTCCAAATTAAGTTCGACTCAAATTAAGTTCGGTCTACATTACAGACGAGGTCACGCATTCACATTTACAGACGAAGTCACGCATTCACCAACGTCTCAGAATTTGTCTACATTGCAGACAAAGTCACGCATTCACCAACGTTTCAGAATTGGTCAGGAACGTCGACTCACATGACAAAGCTAACGTGACGTATCCAACACCAACAGATTATGAATAGGAGATCATAATCTCAGAGTGCAGTGTCACATAATCTCCTCAGTATATAAATTCACTTGTCGTTGTCGTTTACTCAGCCACATCTATTACATCTTAACTCTAGAGGTAGGAAAGAGTATTACATCTTAACTCTATTTTGGGATCTTGATATTTTGAGATCAAGTAAGAGATAGCACGAGGTGAACGCTAGCTCGAGTGGGGTCCAACATCTGACGATTTCGTTTCAAGAAAACAGCTAGGAAGAGAAGCAGATCGGTGTCGTTGTGAATTTCAAAAGACACTTGATGACTGTTGAACAGGTTGAAGCAATCGAATCCCGATTTGTCAAAACAAGTAAAGAAAGAGTCGGTGTCTGTTCTTACGGTCATGCCGACTGTTGTGGCTGTGGATTTAATATTGGCAACGGCTCTGTAGAACTGTTCGAAATTACCGTTGTTGACCAGTCTGGCAAAACATCTCTTCCATTCTTCTGTACAACGGCGATGATACCGTTCCAAGACATCTGAAGGACGGATAAAAAGACTGTCGATTTTGGTAATGTGTTCGTAATTTTTTTTATTATTGAACAACAAAATATTTTCGTTGATGTTGATTTGATCCATCTTGGAATTGACTGTGCGGTAGTCGGTCACGACCGAATCTCGAATCTCGGTGACTACTCCAAGGCAATTCAATTCTTTCGCTGTTATTTCCACGAACCGTATTAAACTTTCGAGACAGGACCGACCGATTCTTTTTGTCTCCTCTGTTGATTTGATTCACTGTTTTTTTTGGGAACGCTAACATGTAATTTTCGTAGACTTCGCTAGACATTTCTGGCCCAGACATACTCCATATAAAATTATTGTTCATCAAAGTACTGAATCGAACATCGAGAAAAGGCAATTGTGTCTTATCTTCAGAGTTATTAGGCAGGTTGTTCGAAATGTCAATCCCGCCGTTGATATACACGCTTTTTCCGTTGTTTTTTATTTTTATTACTCTATTCCTAATATCGTCAGCAGTAGGTTCTCCAGTAATGTCAAATTGCAGATTTCTGAATTTTGTGTATACTTCCGCTTCCAAGAAAGATCAACACATGCGTCAAGCAGTCAAGTGTTCAGATGTGCAATTCGCCTTCCTGTTACAATTTATCATCTCAAATCAAATCTTAACTCTATTCTGAATCCATGAGTTCAGTTGACCGTCAAAACAAAGTCACACATTCACTAGCAGGGGTCAGGTGCTCGAATGTGCAATTGTTACACCTCACAGCCGCTCGGATGTGCAATTGTTACACCTCACAGCCACACTCTCAGCCACATTTATTACATCTTAACTCTAGAGGTAGGAAAGAGTATTACATCTTAACTCTATTTTGGGATCCAACATTGATCTCGACATCAATTGTGCAGTTATCGACATGTAGCAGCAGTCAGTTGCTCGGATGGGCACGACATCTTTTTGCAAACGAACAGATGAGACAAAGTCACACATTCACTAGCAGCAGTCAGGTACTCTGATGTGCAATTCGTCTTGTTACACCCATAACATCTGAACTCTAGCAATTCGTCTTGTTAGTTGTCGACATGTCACGACATCGTCTTCTTACACCTCACAGTCTACTACATCTCCACATCTACTACATCTTAACTCTAAGTAAATGTGTGACTTTGTTTAAACAGTCAACTGAAATTCTACTATATGTACATAACCCGAGATTCATGTACATAACCCGAAATGAATCTTATCTTCTCACTTGGTTGCATTGCTTACACCTCTCATTGCAATGATTATGTGTAATAAATAAAAATAAGAGTTTACAGAATGTTTTAGTTTACTCACATCATGTCGTGTCATGGTGGCATGTTAGGTCTTCGGCTGGTGGCGAACGTCTGACTTTGTACAACGGAGTAAATCGGAGACTTTGTTCTACACGTCGACAGATTCCGTCATGAGATTTGTTCTACAGAGTTGAGACTTTGTTCCACTGATGTCTGTCATTTGATTGTCTAACTTAGTATGACGGAGAGTGAATGTGAGACTTTGTTCTACATGTTTACAGATTCCTAAACCGTGTGAATGTGCCGTCATGTGGCATATTAAGCCTTCGGCGAACGTCTGACTCTGTATGACGGAGTGAATGTGAGACTTTGCTCAACATGTAGACAGATTGTGGCATCAGAATTAGTTTTAGAGTTCACCATGGCATTGAGGAAGAGTTTGACAGGGAGCATGATAGGAGAGTACCATTCGTATTTGCGTCCAGCTGCTATTTTCGATTCTATCTTCGTCTTCGACATGAACAATACGTCACTGTGCGATCAAATTATCGACGGAGTCATTTCGAGGTTTCATTATGGTTGTCAGAGCGTCGCTGTCGAAAATGTTATCCGGTTCGTTCAATTGCTTTTCGTTTTTCACCACGGTCTCGTATATGATCTGTTTGTTTTTGTTGAATATTTCGATATGAGTCTTAATGTTCTGGATGAAGTTCTTTCTCGTGTTTTCTCTTTCAACTCTAGTCTTTGTCACCTCTGCATTGTCGTTTCGGATCTCCTTGCGTTTGGAAGGCTTACTAGCCATGTACTTTCTGAAGAACCCGCTGGTCGATTCGACGTCCCACGTTACCTTTCTCTGGGAAGACTCATGAAGTACGGGATCGACTCGGTCTCTTGCATTTTAAAGAACGTCATATCGGTTCACAACGTAATGCATTATTTTGTCGTTTCTTTGCTCGAAGTGATAAAATCTAAATTCAAATCAGCGGCCGTCGGTAAAAAGGGAATCATGTTCTACCAACGAATCATTTTGAATTTAGCCTCGCTGAAAGAATTGGTCCTGTGCTCCTGCGAGAAAACTGAATGGCTCTCTACCAGGTGCAGTCGCTCGTCGGTCCGTACGGGTGAAACCTACTTGACCGTCACTTCAAATTCGTTGGAACGATGCGTTTACTGTAACAGGGCGGGACAGGGAACGTCACCCATTATCGGCAGATACAAGAATCAGTTGAACAAGCACTACAGAGTCAAGTTCAAAAATTTGATTAACGAGATATTGAAGAAAAGGTTAAATGACAACAATGTAAAAGACCTTTTCGTCACGCGATGCAAGAACACCAAAAGAAAATCCGTTCCGAAATCGAGTCGAGTCGCACAGAGAGAAACCGAGAACGACGAAGAGAGTCCGGCGTGGAACAGACGCCTGCAAATCTCGCCAAAGTTGGATTTTAATACTTGGGTAATATTCCTTTTATATATTGGTTCAACAATATTTTTGGCAATATTAATGATTCAACATTTATTACTTCTATTTTTCAACATTTACTACTTATATTATTACTCTTACAGGTGTGGGTGACAACGTGAGGTGCTATCATTGTGGTCTTTCGCTGAGAAACTGGCGTAAAGGCGATCCCTTAATAGAGCACATATACCGCAATCCAGATTGTTACTTCATGCAGTTCACCAATGATCCTCTCTTCATCGAACAGGTTAGTATTGAACAATTTCGTTCAATACACGCGTGTCAAACAACATATGTTACACGCGCTCGTTATTTATTTTAATTTGTTAATTCCAGGTGTTGTAGAAGAAGAGGATGGAGGAACCCGTTATCGAAAGGAAAGAGTTCGACTGGAGTACAGTGAAGCAACTCGTAAAACTAGACATTCCGATGAGAGTGTTGCGCATTACAAGTTATCTCGATCGCATCTGACATTTCGTAATCTCCGTTACCGTCCCCTCTGTTTGTTCTCAAAAACATTAACCAATTCTGATTGGAAATTTTGTATTTGTCCAACAAGTGCTTCTTAATTCTGTTGTTGTTGTTAAGATGAGGATTAATGGCGTTGAGAAGTTGTTTAATTTTTATATTGTTATTTTTTATTTTCAGGTTGTAATATCGACTCAACCTATCTTTTTCTACCAAAGAATCGTATATTTGCTTCAGCACGTTGTATGATCTTAGAATGTTAATTTTGGTTTCATCTGAATCGAATGCAGATCGCAGCTGTGTAAATTTAGATTAGTTTAGAAAAAAATAAATGTATTCGATTTTGATTTTTTACGCAGTCTTCTGTTAACGTAACCCATGAAACAAAGATGACTAACCCATGAAACAAAGATGACTATGTTAAACGGATTTATATACAAATGATGAATATACAATTATTTAAAATACTGAATTTAATATATCCTACCCTTCAAGTGACATTTATGACATCCTACCCTTCCCAGCGCGCTGACATGAGTGAATGTGGTCAAACGAATTTTGGAAGGGGTCAGACAAAGTCGAACAGAGACACGCCAACACGGTACCAAAGTCCGTAAAGTTGAGATAACATTTTATAATTAACAAGTCATACAAATGATACGTAAGAACAAGTCATACTCTTTTATCGCCTCCAAGGTGGACCGGATCGATGGATTCCCGGTTGCTGTTCCCTGCCATCGCTCTGCTCAAATTTTCTAAAGTTGACTTTTGGTAATGGTCGGTGTTCAGAAACACGTTCATCGTTAGAAACCAGTCGTCTCAACCCTGACAGGACTGACGACAGTGGAAATCAGGAATCAGCAGACATGCTGCGTTGCATCTGCAACGTACTCGGTCTAGACTTCACAATCTTCGAACAGTCACGTTAGCTTTGTCATGTGAGTCGATGTTCCAATCTGTACACTCTGCTGTTAGGGAAGAACAAAGTCATGTGACTCCAACATTTGTTACACCCATGTCAATGTGACGTTCGTCACGTGTTCCAGAATGACCAAAGTCTGCTATGCACACTCCCAGAATGACCAAAGTCTGCATTTATTATACACACTTCCAGAATGACCAAAGTCTGCAAATTCTGCATTTGTTACCACCAAAGTCTGTGTTTTTTACATGTGATGTACGTCCAAATATATTTGTGTTACGTGTTCCCAAATGACAAGGTCTGCATTTGTCGTGGTCACACACACACACACACACACACACACAAACACACTTGGACCAATCTAGGATTAAGCAACAAGGTACCTGCTCACGTTGTCTAGTACAAACATAAGTGTCATAGCCGTTCGCTCAGTTGTTTAGGTAATGACGTATCGATTCATTTCTTGATGACACGTGGGTCCCGAGAGGTACTCCCCTGCCGCTGCCTACTCGCACCGGGAACACATTTCTCTATTCTAACGCATTTCTCCAAGTCTTTACTCTCACCTCACTCAATGTCAGATACATTCTCTTTGGTGGAAGGGAAGAGAGAAGATTCTGATTTGAACTTACCTCTTCTGCAAATGCTCAAGCACATCCACCACTCTAAGAAACCATCTTTCTGCAACTATTTCTCCTTGTTTGTTCACCTTGTGTTCGGCTCTGTCTTCTATCCCTTCCTCATCGTGACGTACACTGAAACGTTGGTGAAGGTCCTATCTTCAGGACGAGGCGATGGATTGTTTTAGGAAAATGTCCTTGCAGCACTTCGGACACGTGGACACGGATCGGGCGCACGACATCCTAAGGTTTTCAGAATCAGAAGACTGCACATCTTAACTCTCTATTTGAGTTTACAATAGTATCCTGCTCGTTCTCGAAAGTCAAAAAGAGTTGGTCGAGAAGACTCTCGATGCGTTTGCGTTTGTAGACGACGACAACAACAACAACAACGACGATTACGACAGATCCAATAAAGTTTTTGAAAGCAGCGAGATAGCCAAGACTATCGATTCTAAATTGAGTTCGGATTATAGCAACCCTCTGGACATCACGACACGCGAAAACAAACATCGGGTCGTCGCTGCAGTCTGCATTCGATTCAGATGAAACGAAAATTAGCATTATAAGATCATACAACGTACTGAAGGAAATATACGATTCTTTGGTTAAAAAAGATAGGTTGAGTCGATATTACAACCTGAAAATAAAATATAACAATATAAAAATTAAACAACTTCTCAACGCGATTAATCCTCATCTTAACAACAACAACATAAATAAGAAACACTTGTTGGACAAATACAAAATTTCCAATCAGAATTGGTTAATGTTTTTGAGAACAAACAGAGGGGACGGTAAATGGTGCAACAAAATAAAGACAATTTGATTACATGGGTGTTTGATCGTCCCTTGATTCACAAATTTGTGTTTTACCCCCTTACATCCCAACACAGTCACATCCGAGCAAAACTTCGTGTATTCCGTTCTTGCCTAACACAGGGAGTACTCTGTTGGATGGCAGTATGTCACAGCGGAACACATTCGAGGAAATGACAACATTCTTATTAACGAAACTGAAAATGTGGTTTTTAGTGCTGACAGAAAAATATAATTTGAACGAGGACGAGTTCGATCCCGAACAGTTCGATGTCGATCAGTTCGATGTCGATCAGAAAAGGGAAGATCACCACCAGTAGTTTGTCACATACACACAAGTGAAATAAGAAAGTTTGTCAAGTGAAATAAGAAAGATAGATATCTCTTGAGTAAATTAATATGTCACAAACGAATGTTTGCGAAACATCGTCTCGGATGTCAACGACGATACTATATTTGATTTGACCGCCCATGTTAAACAATTAATCAATTCACAATCCGTCTAACGCCGACGCAGTCACATATTAACCAACTGTAACATCTGCAACCTTTGGTATGTAAGTTGAACTCTTGCCTACCTAACAGCGGAATGTAGAGATTGGAACGTCGACTCACTACAAAGTCAAACGTGACGATGACAACTTTGGAGGTATTGCTCTCGAGCGAGACTTTCACGCTCACATTGACGATGTTCTTCTTAGGATTGGCAGCCACGTACACACTGTCGACCATAATTTTGGTTATTTCTTGAGAAAGGTTTGCAATGATATCCAATTCCTTTCCGCTCACCACTATTATTAAACGACCACCAAGAAGAATAACAACAAAAGACAAACATGGAATTCGAGACTCAGGAAGACTCTGCTAGCAAAGTTGAAACAGGGTTGACACAGCAACAGGAACAACAACCGTCCAAGAAAACAAACAGGACGCAACGCAACAAGCAGGCGAAACCCGAAATGGTCCAGTCGGTACCCACTATTGTGATGGACATAACATTCACAATTGACTTTACAATAGTAACCCCTTCAAACATTGAGTTCAGAATCGGTAGCGTTATTCGACAAAGTCTCACAACGGGTAAAGTTCATGATCGGTTGTAGTACCCCCCTGAAAACTCAAAATTGACTTTAAAAAAGTAACCCCTTCAAACATTGAGTTCAAAATCTGTTGATCAGAATTTGTTGGGGTGAATGTGAGACCTTGTCGTACAGGTCGTCTGATTTTGAGTTCAGAATCGGTAGCGTTATTCGACAAAGTCTTACATGTAATAGTTCATAATCGGTTGATATCTTGGCCAAAAGCCTACATTGGTGCGGGAGGTGGGAAAGCCTTACCTTTTCCGAGACACATCAAGAAATTGTTTTTGTTCCCAAAACACTCGTTGCCGAAGGACAACAATGCACTTGTTGCCGTATGAGTGCACCGTGTAATGAAATAAAAAAAAATAAGAAAGCAAAATGGTTTTTATTCACACCCAATCTGTAAAACTACACGTCAAGAACTTTTACCTGACAATGCATTACATACACTATTCACACCCAATTGTTTTTATTCCCAATGACAATGCATTGACTATACATACCACTACTCTTTACTGATGATGCATTAAGCTATGAACTTGTAAGTATAAGTAACTGGTTGGGAACAAATTGGACAGATCGGTACAGATGTGCAACTGTAGGGGTCCTATGCGCATTCCACCAGCAAGCTACGAGGTTGTTGAATACGCAAGTTGTGTACTCACCGCGAACAGCATCTGCTTCGGTCGTCTACGTCGCGATGGTTGTCGCTGCACTTGTTCAAATTTCCAAACTTATTTCTTCACTTTGTTCAAATTTCAATTGTCCGTTATTTTAGTGTCACCCAAGTAATAATGTTCACGTGTTGATGTTTGGTGAGTCCTCTCAACTATTAAAAGATATTCCTCATAACGAAGATGAAAATAAGAAAATAATAGTTTTGGTCAAAAACATCGAAGAGTTTATGAAGGCATGGAAGGCATCGATCGGCGATGATAACTCTGATAAAAAAACGATGACAGAACTATATTTCAACGAAGCCGTAGTCGCGGTTCAGAATATTTATTTAGCTTTTCCTAGCAACGTTTCCTTTTACAAATAACGAAAGAGAAGCGCGGATTATTCGTGGCGCTGGTCAATTTCTTGCCGGGTTTAGGCGTACGTGATCGCCGACTATGAAGTCTCAGACGTTCGTGTTCGTTATGCACGACAGCGTCTGATTCCGCTAACATCGTCGGCAGTGTGTTGGATGCATGTGAGGCACATATACTCATACTCACACACGTCCAGTTGCATTACACAAGTTGCTGGTCGTCTCATCGCTGCACTTTTTAAAATTATTTTCAAACACTTCAAAATAAAATCACTTGTCTCGGTACCGATAATTTATTTACTCCAAACCCCACTTTTTAGAGCACTGTAAAATTACAGAGTTAAGGTACATCAAATTAGAATATGTAGTGGTCATCACGTATACAAACCTTGTTTTGTCTGACTCTGTCAAGCAGGGTGAATGTGGGAGTCGTCAACAAATTAGGTGTGTATTTCAAAATCTGAAGAATATGTTGTTGTTGTCCAAAGCGGGTGAACTCTTGCGAACTGTAACAAGTTTAAGAATAGAGAGTTAAGATGTTCACCAGTCTTAGAGAGTTATGATACCTCAAACTTGGATGGTGTCTCTACATTTGGTTCATGATAGGTTTATAGACACGACTAATAGTGGAATGAGATTTATGTGGTGTTATTTTCAACTTCTCTATGTCGACTTGCTTCTTTTTTTATTTCCTCGAGTCGATTTTCCAAAGCGTTAAAATTGTTAGTCATCTGATCAACAATGTACGTTCTGAAATCTAAACTGAATGTCCGTGCCTGTTCATACAATTTACTTTGCATTTCTAACACACACGTTTGGATAAACAAATCTCCGATATCGATGAGAGACTGCAACGCGACATCGAACCATAACTCTCTAAGACTGGTGAACATCTTAACTCTCTATTCTTAAACATGTGCTTCTTTGTAGAATCGGCTAACTCTTGACTAAATAAACTTATTTTATTAATTTTAGCGTCTTGAGAGGTGTAAGCAATGCAACCAAGTGAGAAGATAAGATTCATTTCGGGTTATGTACATACTCTCGTGAGCATAGCTTACCTACCTGTACAACTAATTGAGAAGATAAGATTCAGAATAGAGTTAAGCAGTAGGCTGTGAGGTGTAGCAAGTGTTGAACTCTGACCTACCTCCGCCACTCTGAACTCTCGTGAGCATAGCTTACCTACCTCTGTAGTAGATGTGGCTGAGAGGTGTAAGCAATGCAACCAAGTGAGAAGAAAAGACTCATTTCGGGTTATGTACATGAATCTCGGGTTATGTACATATAGTAGAATTTCAGTTGACTGTTGAAACAAAGTCACACATTTACTTAGAGTTAAGATGTAGTAGATGTGGAGATGTAGTAGACTGTGAGGTGTAAGAAGACGATGTCGTGACATGTCGACAACTAACAAGACGAATTGCTAGAGTTAAGATGTTATGAGTGTAACAAGACGAATTGCACATCAGAGTACATGACTGCTGCTACATGTCGATAACTGCACAATTGATGTCGAGATCAATGTTGGATCCCGAAATAGAGTTAAGATGTAATACTCTTTCCTACCTCTAGAGTTAAGATGTAATAAATGTGGCTGAGAGTGTGGCTGTGAGGTGTAACAATTGCACATCCGAGCGGCTGTGAGGTGTAACAATTGCACATCCGAGCACCTGACCCCTGCTAGTGAATGTGTGACTTTGTTTTGACGGTCAACTGAACTCATGGATTCAGAATAGAGTTAAGATTTGATTTGAGATGATAAATTGTAACAGGAAGGCGAATTGCACATCTGAGCACTTGACTGCTTGACGTGAATTTATATAAATTTATATAAATTTCTATAGCGACAGTAACCAGCGCCGCTATCGTCACGCACGCGGCGGCGGCAGTAAGACGTCTTCATCATTCTTACACGGAGTGAGAAACAAAGGTCTAGAAGCGCAGAGACATCTGAGTCGCAAGCGCATAGCGTGCATAGACACCCAACTGACGGTGTACAAGTTCATCCACGGAGAAATACTGAGCGGCAACGCGCCGGTGCTCGCCACGATTTTGGGGACGGACGTGTACAGCCTGCTTCACTTACTCGAGAACGTCCCCAACTCCATTGGACATCACATAGCGCTCAAGAGAGAATTTGGTGACGACTACAATCAAACTCCCGGCGTAGTATTTTTCAACAGTGTGTTGTGTAAAGAGAGAGAAGCACACAAAGAACACAGCAACGTCAATAAGAAGAGATATACGAGTTCGTTCATAGAAGAAGTGGAAGGTTATCGTCAAGGAGGTGTACACAAAATAGGCATTCATTTCAACCAGAAGAAAATCATAGACGCCCTCAAATCTGTCGCTCCATCCTTCACGCAGAACGAACGTCCGACTGCCAACTACAGAACATCTCTTCACGTGAACGCTCAGACTAAGGACAACCTGAAGCGTCTGTTGGTGTCGATGTTGGAGAACGCTGACGGGTTGACCGACAGCGATGTAGAGGAGATCAGGAACGCGCTCTGCTTACCTGAGTGTAAAGACATCCCCAAAGATTTAATCACCGACGCATTACCTTTCGTTTTACAGCCGAATGTCGAAAGCGTACCGTGTAAGTGTTGCACCGATTTCAAGAGTGATGTAGGTTGTTGAAAATAATAAATATGATGTAGGATATAAACATTTTATTAACCCTGATGTTCACACAATAGTATTCAGAATCCGTCTACAGCTGACACAAAGTCTCGCATTCACCACCATCTGCAACTCTTGAGGGTTAAAGTCATGCAACAACAACACGTATAGTATTCAGAATACGTTTACCACTGACACAAAGTCTCATATTCACACAACATCTGCAACATTCTCTGAGACAAAGTGGCAAGTCAGAACAGTCTGAGGGAATAAGCATGCAACACTCGTATAGTATTCAGAATCAGTCTACTGCTGACATAAAGTCTCGTAATCACACAACTAGCAACAACTGCAACGCATTTGATCCAACTCTGAGACAAAGTAAGATTTGTATTCAGAATCACGCAGGTCACACAATAGTATTCAGAATCCGTCTACAGCTGACACAAAGTCTCGCATTCACCACCAAGTCTTGAGGGATTAAGTCATGCAACAACACGTATAGTATTCAGAATACGTTTACCACTGACACAAAGTCTCATATTCACACAACATCTGCAGCATTCTCTGAGACAAAGTGACAAGTCAGAAAAGTATTCAGAATCAGTCTACTGCTGACATAAAGTCTCGCATTCACACAACATCCAACTCTGAGACAAAGTAATGAAAGAGTGGGGTCCAATATTGCACGGGGTGTCGTGCTAGGTTCGCTGAGAGTGGGTGGGGTCACGCTGCAGTTGGACACGACTTTGGGTGATTTGTAAGGCTGAGGAGTGAATGTGCGACGTTGCCGTGCGAGGCGACGGATTCTGTAAACCACCACTTCGTGGACAGAGGTGAACGCTGGGCTGTGCTCTTTCCTGTACGACAAAGTCTCCTATTCACTTCCATTTTTAATCAACAACAACAAGGAATGGAATTGAAAACTAAAAACATTAAATGGTGTTGTTTATTGTTTCATTTCATTAGAACAGGAATACTATTGTCGAGGTATGGTACAACTCGATCCGGGTGTGATGATGGCGTGTGTTGGTTTGAGGTGTTGGTTGGAGTGTAGGTAATGCGACTTGATATGGTGATGATGGGAGCTTCACTCATCTGCCAGTTCAAATAATTCATCAATGCTGTTGTCCATATTTCCGATTCTGCTGGCGATGCTAGAAATGGTGTCCATAGTGGCATTTTGACCGGTGTTAGATCCAACATTTGTTTTTTCATATTTATTTGAATCGCCATCAGTTTTTCGATGCACTCAGAGAGTCTCTTAACCTCGTCTGTAAGTCTCAAGATTCGATAGTTGTCGTTGTTCATCTCTCGAAAACCGATTTGTTAACAGCGTCGAAAAGTAACAAGACTCGATAGTCGTTAAGATGAAGATGCAATGGCAAGAGAGTGAGTGCAGCGAAGAAGATTTAGAAACGTGCCAGTCCTTCGACCAGATCAAACTAAACAACCGAATCTTTTTCATCGTTGTCGAGATGGGAAACATAATTCAACGCTTGAGAAATAACGGTCTGACGATATACTTCACTTCTCTAAACAGTATTTCTTTCGACTGGAAAAATGGTCTTCAGCCGAAATTGGTCATCCTCGGAGGTTTGCTGCCTCTCGAGTACAAATTTCAGAACATACATTCTTTTCATTTTAACGCAAGGTTCATTCCTCCGGAGGTTCGATCCACGCGATGTATAACGTCTGACTGCGGAGCATACATTTTCGCTAAGATTGTTTACAACATCATCTATTCTGCAAATTCTTCGACATTCGGGGACTGCGTTGATAAATCCACTTTTCAAACCTTAGCGCTCGACAACACGATTCAACGGACGTTGTTCATGTTGACCAACTCTGCAATTAAACACAGACCAGAAATCTCACTCTTGATTCAGAATATACTCGAATTGATGTACAAGTAAACAGAGCCGTTGGATCGACTCCTGGCAAGATAAGAAGAAGCATTGCAATGATTATGTGTAATAAGTAAAAATAAGAATTTACAGATTGTTTTAGTTTATTCTTCTGTCGTGTCGTGGCTATAGGGAAAGCTTTACCTTTTCCGAGATACATCAATAAATTGTTTTTGTTCCCAAAACACTCGTTGCCGAAGGACAACAATGCACTTGTTGCCGAATGAGTGCACCGTGTAATGAAATAAATAAATTAAGAAAGCAAAATGGTTTTTATTCACACCCAATCTGTAAAACTACACGTCAAGAACTTTTACCTGACAATGCATTACATACACTATTCACACCCAATTGTTTTTATTCCCAATGACAATGCATTGACTATGACTTGCTTCTTTTTTATTTCCTCGAGTCGATTTTCCAAAGCGTTAAAATTGTTAGTCATCTGATCAACAATGTACGTTCTGGAATCTAAACTGAATGTCCGTGCCTGTTCATACAATTTACTTTGCATTTCTAACACACACGTTTGGATAAACAAATCTCCGATATCGATGAGAGACTGCAACGCGACATCGAACGGAGTGTCGAAGTCACTGGGATATTCACCGATGTTTTTTAACATCGGTTTAAGTAATTCGAGTTCTGTGTTGTTGAAATACTTCTTGTTGATTTGCACTATTTTCCAATTCACGTCATTTTTATACTTAGTCAAAATCGAGGAACAATAATCTTTGAACAGTTCCATGGTTTTCACTCTGTTCAATAGAATTTTCGTTAAGTAGCTTAACATTTTTTTAGACATCAACGACTCAGCATCGGCATTCAATTCAAACGCTGTAACGACAGATTCTAAATCGGACGCGACTACTTGCCAAGTTAATATTTTTGATGATTTTAAATAGCGTTACGCCGAAGACCGTATTTTTATCAACTGTAATTTAGTTTAAAAAGGGGTCTAACTTAGATCGATCCGAATTTATTTTGGATAGAATTTGAGGTGACTCGATAGATACGCCTTGTACGGATACCGTCATGTGCAGCTACATCTTTAATCTGGTAATATTTCGTAAAGAATCCTACCATTCTCCTCCTCTTTTTGTTTTTAAAGTCGACTTTGTAAATCCAAAACACGCACATTTACACACCTGTTCTGCACACAAGACGGAATAAAAAGTAATGTGACCAGCCGGTATTGTTGAAGACCTACAAATAAATTAGGAAAAAGCAAGAGAGCCAAACACCCGAAGAATCACTCTAACACCCGAGGAATCACTCTGCCGTCTGCTACGAATTCTAAATATTTATCTGGTTAAAGTTAATCGACGATGGCAGCTTTGACAATTAGACGAGCCAACAAAAAAGGGCGCCGTCGGAAGACCGAGGGTAAGACAGATGCCACCGGGAAGAAGAGGCGACGCACTAAGCGCCTCAAGCTGAACGATCAGATGATTAAGAAGACGAATAAGAAGAGACTGGGTAAGGCCAGATCAAAACCTTCGACATGCATGAAAAAATCAATCATCAAGCAAATGAAGAAATGTCTCCGTATGAAAGACTGAATGGGAATGTATCGGACAGTAAGAGTAAAATAAAAGTATCTTCGGACGACAGGTGATCGACAGTATCTCGCAAATCGTTCTCTGTGATGCGCTGTTCGATTCCATCGAGGATGTTCTTGAATGCCTCTTTGCCTACTTGTCTCGATAACAAGTCTAAAATTGAATTAAAAAAAATCCAGTGCGTCAAATGAAAATAATCTTTGCCAAGTTAACGCTAAAATACTTTACTATGTGATTCTAAACATCAACAACCAAGATAAGAACATTCAGGATGTATTTTACACTACCTTTGCTCACTACACCAGATGTACTAATAACCAATGTAATGCGATCTGCAGTCTGTTCAAACGCATTCTCACACACGTGTACGACAGACACAACTGCCCCATAGCCAAACTGTACAAATACATATTGGAGGAACACATGCGGTCGTGTTTGAATGAAAATTGTCCTAATCTTGCATGTGCTGTGGCGCAAAGAGTACGAACCCGTTCCAAAGGAACGTACATAATCGGCGACTTCAAGTTAATCATAATAGATTGCAACAATTACGAAATACGTCGCTTGGACAACAACAATCTCATCGCTTACAAGAGAGCGATTGGTCAGTCATCTTCTCATCACGTCAGTAAAACAGTCTCGTCCGAGGGTCAACTTTAAGTTTGGTGTTGTTCTTGCAAGCTGGAAGAAGAAAGGATGTGACTCACGTGATAAGATGAAATGTCAAGTGTTTATTCTACATGTGTGTGAATGTGTTTATTCTACATGTGTGTGAATGCTGAGATGTGTACTAATTTTTAAGATGTAATTTTTAAGATGTTGAATGTGTACTAAATTTTAAACTTACAGTTGTAAACGAACTCTTCCTGTTGAACCTCTTCCTGTTGTATGTAACTTGTGTGTGTGTATTAAAATGGAACTGTTGTGTGTGAGTGTGTAGTGTATGTAACTTGTGTATGTGTGTGTGATGGAGGTGTTCTGTACAGTATATAAATTGTGTTAACATTAGAAATCAAGTCAACCTAAGACATGTGTGCAGACTCTTATGTTACTCCTAAGATAAAAATGGAACTGAAGTTGTGGCTGAAAAAGTCTCTATGTAATTCGTGTGCGTGTGGACTGAGAATTCTGTATATGTTATTCGTGTGCGTGTATGTTCTGTAGTAGTGTATGTTTGTTTTACTCCTAAAATAAAAATTGAACTGAAGTTGTGGCCGTTTTTAACATGTAACGATGTTCTTTCATATTTTACCAAAGTATTGAGAGACATGAAATTCGAGGTTGTGTATGAATGAATCTACAGTCCATACAACTAACGCTGTCAGAATTTAATTGGTGAACAAAACCACTTTCTAATAGTTTATCTTTCATCGGAGGTAGACTTGACGGGTAAGTTTGAAAGCTCCTCTCTCTCTCAGCGAGCCGTGTTGTGTCCTGAAAGATCGTAGCGATGCCTGCTTTGTCTAACACTTTCTGAAGTTCCTGAGCGGGGTTTGATAATCGTAACCGAAAGGTGCGATTAATCGGTCTATTATAGACATTAAGAGTGTGTGATGGGTTTGACCTTCTTTCAACATCATGATGACGTCGTACAACGCCATTGAAAAATTAAACAAGTAAAATGCAAAGCATGCCTGGCTAGCTCCGTTTTTACGTTCTTTGAATTTTAGAAAAGGTGAAATATCGTTCTCCTTCAATCCATATCGAACACTTTGTACTTTGGGAGAGAACAGGAAAGTGAAGAGCCGCAAGTTACGAATTTTAAAATAACTTTCACCGTCAGAGATCACAATGACAACATGAATCATCTTTTCAGCACCAGGGTCCGTTAACTCTAGTTGGGTGTGACATTTGCATGGGTCTCTCTGCGCGCATGCAATTGTAAGTTAAGACTTCCTCCGAGACTAATGTTTTGGCAAGCGTTCCACAAAGGTTGGAGACTACGAGAAGATATAGGTGTTGTGTCAGCAGGTGACGAATCTACCGTACTCTCAAGAAATGTGTCGTGCACCGTACTCTCAAGAAATGTGTAGTCACCGCGCACCGCTTCGCTGCTTCATGGATGCTGCTGTTCCACGTCTGCGTACTCTGGATCTGTTAAAGTGTTTAATTGTGTTGTTGTTTGCTCACACATATTGCATATTGGTCACGGGGTTAGGAAAGAATGTAACTTTTTAAAAGTTTAATAAAATTACATGTAACTTGTACAACATCTGCGTAGATGAAGTTTAACAATATAATATATGCGTAGATGTTTTGTTATTAACTACCCCTGAAACTATGTACGTCACAAGGTAAAGAATGTGTGTGTCAATTAAATGTATTGTTAAATTAAACAATATTTGCATAGATGTTTTGTGTTTCTATTAACCTTTGTCATCTAGTTGATGCAAATCACGAATATGTCTACGGATGTAACACGTTTGGTGTAATTCACAAATAAATCCATGGAGATAACACAGACGGATCTCTAAGTTGTATAACGTCCTGATGCTTTTGGATAAGGTCCTGATTCAATGTTTCGGTCTTTTTCATCTCTTCTTGAAAGTCCTTCAATTCTGTTATCAATTGTGTTGATTTTTCTTTCTCTGCGATCAGATCGTTAATTTCTTGGGTCAGCCGTGCAATCTCTGGTGTTTGGGTTTCGGTATTTTGGTAAGACTCTTCGATATTTTTCCTGTTTTCATTAATTTGGTCTTTTAACCGGTTGATTTCGGAATCTTTGTCAATCACGGTTCTCGCAATCTTATTCAATTCTTCGTTAGAGCTTGATAACGTCAGGTTAGTTACTTGCAATGCATTTGCACGTGCGGTTTCAGCTGCTAGTATTTTCTGGGAGGATTTGTTCTCTGTGGTCATATCCTGAATTTGTTTGTTCAGCCGTATAATTTCGTCTTCTTGTTTTTTCAGTAATATCGATAAGTCATTACTCTTTTCACTCAGTTGGGTGTCGAGAGCAGTTTTCTCTTGCTGGAGGCGAGTGACATCTTGCTGGAGTCCATCTCTCGTTTGTATCTCTTGTAGGAGTAGAGTTTTATTTTGAGTCAACTCTTGTTTGAATTGATCAATCTCTGTATCTAATTCGTTATTACGTTGTTGGAGTTGTTCGTATTCATTTTGCATAAGATCGATCTTGTTTTTATTTTCAGATAATTCTGCGTTCAGTCGGTCTTTCTCTTGGATTATCTTTCGTATATTTGCATTAACTTCTAAGAATTTCTTATCTACATCTTTGTATATCGTCATTATTTGTTGTACTTTGGCAGATGACGTTTCAATTTCTTTCCTTAATTCAGATTTTTCTTCTTCGTGTTTAGTTTGTTGATTTTGTAATTCATCCATGTGCTTCTTTGTAGAATCGGCTAACTCTTGACTAAATAAACTTATTTCATTAATTTTAGCGTCTAACTCACTCTGGCACTTATCCAGTTTTTGTTTACAGGATTCTAATGCTTCATCGTTCTTATCAAACTGGCCGAAGTCACGCGTTCACATTTACAGACGAAGTCACGCATTCACCAACGTCTCAGAATTGGTCTACATTGCAGACAAAGTCACGCAAAAACTCACCAACTTAGGTAAAGACAATGAACATTCAAAAAGAGTTATTTTGATGTTGAGACAACTGGGCAAGACTGTTGAAGACGAATACTTGTGTGACAGATGCTTGCAGTTCTCTCGAGGTTTGTAATGGATTCTCTAGTTTGTGTAAATATCAGGCGTGTGTGGTATGTACTCTGTTACATCTAGTTTGTGTAAATATCAGTGGTATGTACTCTGTTAATATAATGTGTGGTATGTACTCTGTGTAAATAAAATGTATATGATGTTCAGAGTTGAGTTTGTGTGTCTATTCCATGAGGTGTAACAGGAAGGCGAATTGCACATCTGAGCACTTGACTGCTGCTAGTGAATGTGCGACTTTGTCTCGACTGTCAACTAAACTCTTGTGAGCACAGTGCAAGTGTTAAACTCACCTCGCAACCAACGTATATGATAATTAACACTCTCAACCAACTTAGATGATAAGATTCATAAGAGAGTTAAGATGGATTCAGACGCATTCACCAACGTCTCAGAATTGGTCTACATTGCAGACAAAGTCACGCATTCACCAACGTCTCAGAATTGGTCTACATTGCAGACAAAGTCACGCATTCACCAACGTCTCAGAATTGGTCTACATTGCAGACAAAGTCACGCATTCACCCATTGCAGACAAAGTCACGCATTGACCAACGTCTCAGAATTGGTCTACATTGCAGACAAAGTCACGCATTCACCAACGTCTCAGAATTGGTCTACATTGCAGACAAAATCACGCATTCACCAACGTCTCAGAATTGGTAAAGTGACAAGTCAGAAAAGTCTGAGGGAATAAGCATGCAACACTCGTATAGTATTCAGAATCAGTCTACTGCTGACATAAAGTCTCGCATTCACACAACTAGCAACATCTGCAACGCATTTGATCCAACTCTGAGACAAAGTAAGATTTGTATTCAGAATCACGCAGGTCACACAATAGTATTCAGAATCCGTCTACAGCTGACACAAAGTCTTGCATTCACCACCATCTGCAGCATTCTCTGAGACAAAGTGACAAGTCAGAAAAGTCTGAGGGAATAAGCATGCAACACTGGGAGTTGGTGGTGTTGGTGTAGTTGTTAGATAACTCGTTGAAGGAGCTTCTAACGAAGGAGAAGTATGCGGAGGAGGAGGGTTAATCGGAGGAGGATTAATCTGAGTTTCTAAATCAATCGGAGTTTCTATGAACCTTTTACAGTTGCACGAATTGATCTCCCAGGTCATAGGAACAAATTCTGGATAGTCATCGGTGAAGTGATGACTGTTACTCGAGAAGTAAAGTAGCTTCTCACTTTGGTCGAAGGCGTTATTCGGAAATCCAACTGGTGTGAAGATCGTCGATCCCAACATTTTGCCATTTCTCGAAAAGGTGATGGATGGATGAACGTCCGATGAGTACCACGATACACCGCTGCTGTCAGGGTACTGGATCGTGATTATGGCGAGCAGCAACATCAGCAACAGTTGAAAGATCCCACCCATTTTCATCACGATGTCACTCTGCTCACTGCTCAGTCACTCCTCACTGTTCAATCTTTTCTTCACGACAAAGTCACTCTAAGTCACGACAACGTCACTCGTCACTTCTCCTCTTCAACGACTGGACTTCAGGATAGTCGAGTCAGGAGCCCAAGTATGCTCGCTCGCCAACACACAGAGTCGAGTGTCTGGACGGACAGCGTACCTTCTTTCTTTTATTGGTGACACGACAGATGCCTGGCATCGTTAGACACACGATTAAAAAATACAAAACTGGTTTCAAAATGTCTTTTCTAAGAAATAAAACAAAAAGTGGGTGTGTCTTGGCCTACGTCATACGCTTGCTGCTTCTGCTGACGCCAAACGCAGCAGCCTACCTTAACGTTTTCTTCTTGAGTTCGGATATGGTCGTTTTGTACTTCAGTAATAGTTTTAGGTTTTCTTTGTAGTGTTGAAATAGACTGATTGAAAATGGATAGATTCCGTATCCTGTCGTAAAACACTCCGTCAGATACTGGCCCGACGAATTCTTGTCTGATTTGTCTGCTGTGGCGGCAACGTTGATGTTCTTGCAACCGTTGTGTGATTTCTTCACGAGACATATCAAATGATAGTCCACAACGGTTTTTATCGACGGTTCTTTGTTGATGTGTTGAACCAGATTACTCTCACAGGTATACATTAGAATACCATTCATGAAGCGACATTCGAACAACATTCTGAGAGCATTACTAAATATCAATTCAGGATGTTTCAGGAATTTCAATTTGGCGTTGCGATGAACACTTGGAAGCAACCCGACGGGACAGAAATTTGTTTTCCGATTTAATTTCTTGAAAGTGCTGCGAAACGACTCACAATTGGAAGGGGTCAGACAAAGTCGAACAGAGACACGCCAGCACGGTACCAAAGTCGGATATTTATTCACGTAAAGTTGAGAGGAATTTTAGAAACAAATTTTTAAGTAACATTTTATAATTAACAAGTCATACAAATGAGACGTAAGAACAAGTCATACCTGTACTCAGTGACCTGCACATCTTAACTCTCTATTCAGTTATGTATCCCAACTCACAATTTGATTTTATGATAGTAAGTATCCCACACACCCCGAATTTAGAATATGTAACTTAATAATAGTATCCCCTTAAAAAAAATAAAAAAAATCAAGTGTGTTGTACACGTAGAGTTTACCTACCTTTGCGAGTTAATGTATAATAGTATCCCCAGTCGACACCCTTTTTGTTTTTAGTGTTTGACTTACCGCTATTATACCCAGATAGCGAGTAGGATTTTTACACCACAAAATGTTAACTTCACTTTCTCTTGACTTGCAGATGCTGACTGTGATTCACAAACAGCGACGAGAACACTTGAACCTCGAATTGGAGAGATTAAAAACATTCATAAGATGGCCTAACGCAAATATATCTCCTGAGGTACTGGCTCGTAACGGATTCTACTACCTCCGCGAGTTCGATCTGTGCAAGGTGTAATTGACACACACGAAGTAACGCGCGAAAAGCTGTGACGTAAGCTATCAATCGGCGTCGTTATCGACACATGCCAAAACATGGGCGTTATCTTAATCAAACAGGAAGCCATGCAAATGTCACACACAACTAGAGAGTTGCTGCGAACAGATTCAGATAGAACAGAATATAGTTAAGATACTATTCTTAACTCTGTAGTGTGTGACACATTCAAGATGTATAGTATTGTCTGAAATAGTATCGTCAAATAGTGACAGAGAAAATTAACAAGAACCATGAAGAATGCCAAGAAGAACCTAAGGCTGTCAGCACTTATTCTATCTTGGCATTCTTCATGGTTCTTTGTTTACTAGTTTCTGTCACTGCTATTGTTCACGTGGTATTTAAACAACACGACGACTGATGGCACGGAACCATGCTGAGTACTTCTGACTGCTACTAATATTCCCGAGACCAGTGTTGTTTGAATGTTAATTTTGTAGCATGGTGAATCTGAAATTGTAACTGCTTGAAGACAGAGAAAACAATTGTATGTACATTAGTGTGATTTTTTAGTCTGTATATACGTTACATAAATTGTAACTCGGATAGACTATGTAGCATATTGTAGGTTAGGAAATAAGACTTTTATATAGAATTTGTATGATATTTTTCAAGCTATGTTTAATAAAATATAGTTGTATTTCCACCTGTTTGGACATCCTTAAATCATGTGTTCTGGGTACCTATTAATTCGCGTTAAAAATCACGAGAGATGATGAGTGTATTTTTTTGTTGGTGACAGTGAAGTGCTATTACTGTGTTGTCGTTACACAACCATGGAAAGGATACCGACATCGTATACAACGCAACGCCTCCACGGTAAGTGCTCAACATCATCCACATGTTTATTACGAACCTTTTATTCACACTCCCCCCCAAAAAAAATAACACTATAGATTTATTAATCACATTACAGGTAGCACCTAAAACACTAATCTTTGACCTGCACGATTGGGGTCCGTGATTTCGCGTCTAAGAAATTCTTAGAAGTTAATGCAAATATACGAAAGATAATCCAAGAGAAAGACCGACTGAACGCAGAATTATCTGAAAATAAAAACAAGATCGATCTTATGCAAAATGAATACGAACAACTCCAACAACGTAATAACGAATTCGATACAGAGAATGACTTAACATTTTTTTAGACATCAACGACTCAGCAACGGCATTCAATTCAAACGCTGTAACGACAGATTCTAAATCGAACGCGACTACTTGCAGATTCAATAATTGATCGGCGACGGGTTCGTCAACATTACCCGCGAAATGCCCGATCCTCTACCCGGTGCCAGATTCACCAGTGGACAGACGCTGTACGTGCCTTACAACCCACGAAAGATAGTAACCGACATAGATTATTTCCAAATCATGAAAGACGTCGACTTGGGATCGAGAGATCGTATAACTTATCTCAACGGTTACAACACCAAAGAAATAATGCTGTTAAAGGAAGTCAACGATAAGGACGAGAAGGTCTCACATTCACTGGGCAACTTACTCTTCAAACAGATTCTGATAGAACAGATTCTGAATAGAGTTGTCATCGTCACGTTAGACTTTGTCATGTGAGTCTGTACACTCCGATGTTAGGTAGGCAAGAGTTCTTCAACAAAGAAGAAGTCTTAACTTACATTTGCATGCGCGAAGAGTGACCCATGCAAATGTCACACACAACTAGAGAGTTGCTGCGAACAGATTCAGATAGAATATAGTTAAGATACGATTCTGAACTCTGTAGTGTGTGACACATTCAAGAGGTATAGTATTGGTGCAGGTCATCTCGACTTATGCAAAACATGTAGAGATACATTGGACGGGCATGTAGCAATTACTACATCTTAACTCGAGTGAATGTGAGTTTGTTTGTCTTGTGTAGAGTTGCATTTAATTGTTGGGAGTTGCACTGTTGCGAGCTACTATGCTTACATGCACTAACAAACCACGAAGCAGCATACATGCAGCAGCAGCAGCTAGCTACTAAAGCTACGAAGCAGCACACATGCAGCAGCAGCTATGCTTACATTCACTAACAAGCTACGAAGCAGCACACATGCAGTAGCAGCAGCGAGCTACTATGCTTACATGCACTAACAAGCTACGAAGCAGCACACATGCAGCAGCAGCAAGCCAACTTACATGCAGCAGCAGCAGCAAGCCAACTTACATGCAGCAGCAGCAGCAGCAGCAAGCTAAACGCACTAACAAGCTACAAAGCACATGCTTACATGCAGCAGCAAGCTACGAAGTTGTTGAATATGCAAGTTGTGTAGTCACCGCGAACGTCTGCACACATGCAGCAGCAGCAGCAAGCCAACTTACATGCAGCAGCAGAATATGAGACTTTGTGTCAGTGGTAAACGTATTCTGAATACTATACGTGTTGTTGCATGACTTAAACCCTCAAGAGTTGGTGGTGAATGCGAGACTTTGTGTCAGCTGTAGACGGATTCTGAATACTATTGTGTGACCTGCGTGATTCTGAATACAAATCTTACTTTGTCTCAGAGTTGGATCAAATGCGTTGCAGATGTTGCTAGTTGTGTGAATGCGAGACTTTATGTCAGCAGTAGACTGATTCTGAATACTATACGAGTGTTGCATGCTTATTCCCTCAGACTTTTCTGACTTGTCACTTTGTCTCAGAGAATGCTGCAGATGTTGTGTGAATATGAGACTTTGTGTCAGTGGTAAACGTATTCTGAATACTATAAAGTTAGAGAGTTTTACGAAACCGAATTCAATAATCAACAACTGGAATTTTTTTTTAAATGCAAGAATTCAATGATTTGGTCAACCGAATATTGACAGAGAAAAATAACGAGACATCCATGATTTTCAACGAAGCGGTAGAAAAACTAGATGAAATAAAAAAGAATGCGGATGGACCGTATTTTTATCAACTGAAATTTAGTTTAAAAAGGGGTCTAACTTAGATCGATCCGAATTTATTTTGGATAAACTTGAGGTGACTCCATAGATACGCCTTGTACGGATCGACAGAAGAATAAACTAAAACAATCTGTAAATTCTTCTTTTTATTTATTACACATAATCATTGCAATGCTTCTTCTTATCTTGGCAGGAGTCCATCCAACGGCTCTGTTTACTTGTGCATCAATTCGAGTATATTCTGAGACGTTGGTGAATGCATGACTTCGTCTGCAATGTGAATGCGTGACTTCGTCTGTAATGTAAACCAATTCTGAGACGTTGGTGAATGCGTGACTTCGTCTGTAATGTAGACCAATTCTGAGACGTTGGTGAATGCGTGACTTCGTCTGTAATGTGAATGCGTGACTTCGTCTGTAATGTAAACCAATTCTGAGACGTTGGTGAATGCGTGACTTCGTCTGTAATGTAGACCAATTCTGACGTTGGTGAATGCGTGACTTCGTTAATGTGTGACTTTGTCTGCAATATAGACCAATTCGGAGACGTTGGTGAATTCAATTCTGAGACGTTGGTGAATGCGTGACTTTGTCTGCAATCTAGACCAATTCTGAGACGTTGGTGAATGCGTGACTTTGTCTGCAATGTCGTTTTGGTCGTTGTCAGTGGGCTCGTCTAGCTCTCTGTTTTGGTCGTCGTCGTTCGTGTTGAAGGTGGAGTCTACTGTGTCAACGGACGTCAATAGAACGCTGCAAGATTTGACAAATGCTGTCAGGACAATTATTAATATCGTGTACGACAGTATTAATGTTGAAGTATTACTGTCCGACTTACTAAAGTACAATCCCGATCAGGATACAATGATCTTGATAGAGCAGTTGCGTACACAGCTGCGATCTGCATTCGATTCAGATGAAACCAAAATTAACATTATAAGATCATACAACGTGCTGAAGCAAATATACGATTCTTTGGTAGAAAAGCAATCGCCTGCGCTTGAAGTAGGTTATCAACTCAACTTTTATCTTTCTTTCTACTGCTGTCTGTGATGAGTTCTTCGAATTTCTTCATGAGTGCCAAGCACCTACAAGAAGTTAGTGACATTTATGCTGTGGAAATAACGACAACCCTCTCCGATTCCAGTTCGGAAAACTTTGAGAAGTCCGCAGAATCTTTGGTGTCGACGACGTTAGAGAGGTGTTGTGTACGATTTGCAAATAGTGTCCTGCATGTTGTAAGCAGAGCTGTGCAAGGTCTTAGCGTTGTCCTCTTCGATTATGTCCCTCAATCCGCTCAAGGTAGGATTGACTGCAGCGACGACCCGATGTTTGTTTTCGCGTGTCGTGATGTCCAGAGGGTTGCTATAATCCGAACTCAATTTAGAATCGATAGTCTTGGCTATCTCGCTGCTTTCAAAAACTTTATTGGATCTGTCGTAATCGTCGTTGTTGTTGTTGTTGTCGTCGTCATCGTCATCATCGTCTTCGCTAATCGTTAGCTTAGGGTCTGTCGTTATGACAATGAAGTTGGGAATGGCGTCAATGATTTCTGGACCGTTGGTCATACAAACACAGATCAGTCCGTCGTGCATCACTTTTACGTCTACGACGCGTGCGAATTCTTTGAAGTCGTTCATCTCAGGCTTGCTCAAGCGATCGCTGTCCAAGTCTCGGTAAGCCACGGGTTCAGAGGCCAGAATGTCTCTGTAGATAGCGTACCTCTTAACGTTGTCTCCAGTGTACTCCTCGACTGCAAAATTGACATGGTCTATCACCAACGAGTCGTTCTGAAGGGATACTTGAATACCAGTCAGGTAAACTCCAAATTTGTTGACCAGAGGATAAGTGTTGTCGATTATGTTCTTGCTTTCGTTTTCTCCGCTGCTGAGCAGACAAGCGTACACACCGTCCAATCTGACACACGCACAAGCCTTGCTCGTCTCGTCGCCGCGGTGAACGAAAACCGTTTCGGGTAGGTAGGTACAACTGTTAACGATCCTCAATAGAATGTTCTGTCTCAGGTTGATCAGAATATTCTCTCGTTCCGATGAAAAAGACTCTAACTGACCGACGATAGACTCTAATTCGAGGTTGAGTGCTTCTAGGCTGGCTTCTATAACGTTCGCAGAAGGTGATGAGGAGTGCGACGAACCGTTCGTAGAACAATTCGAAGCAATGTCGCGACATTTCTTACTGGTCGTCTTGATATTTTGAAATGTCTTTTGGCGTTTCTCGATTGCCCCTTTGTGAGTCTCATTGACATTCGAACACGTGGATTGAACGTGTTGCCAAAGCAACGACAGTTCGTGGTTGATGTTCGCCACAATTTCCGTGGCGGTGACGGCCGATTCTTCGTGGGAGGAGGGATTGACACCCGTGCTAGCATCCTCCTCCATGTCGTCGTGAGCGGAAGGCAGGTCCGATCGATGTTCAAAACATTGGAGACTTTGTTCTACACGTCGACAGATTCCGTCATGAGATTTGTTCTACAGAGTCTGAGACTTTGTTCCACTGATGTCTGTCATTTGATTGTCTAACTTAGTATGACGGAGAGTGAATGTGAGACTTTGTTCTACATGTTTACAGATTCCTAAACCGTGTGAATGTGCCGTCATGTGGCATATTAAGCCTTCGGCGAACGTCTGACTGTATGACGGAGTGAATGTGAGACTTTGTTCAACATGTCGACAGATTGTGGCATCTTAGGCCTTCGGCTGGTTGCGAACGTCTGACCGACGGAGTGAATGTGAGACTACGTGCTGCACAGCGACAGATTCTCACACACATCCATGACCGAGTTGACAAATGAAGTCAAATTGTACTGGTGAAAAATAAACAATAAATACGGACTTAACATTTTATTTTACTCTTACTGTCCGATACATTCCCATTCAGTCTTTCATACGGAGACATTTCTTCATTTGCTTGATGATTGATTTTTTCATGCATGTCGAAGGTTCTGATCTGGCCTTGAATGGTGCTGCAGATGCATTGCAGATGTTGTTAGTTGTGTGAATGCAATACTTTGTGTCAGCGGTAGACGGATTCCAAGTGTGTGTGTGTAAGTTAACTCAAATGTTGCTAATGTGAGACTTTGCGTCAGCGACAGACGGATTCTTTAACTCTTTCCTATGTGTGTGTGTTTTAAGCGGTTTTTTTTTTAGATTCTCTAGCGATGTGTTCATCTGTGCAATCTTAAAATCATTATTCTTTATAGTTTTTTCACATATACTTAATTTATTTGTCTTTTCACTTAATTCGGTGCTAAGGCTTGTTACTTGTGTTTCTAATTCAGTTACTTTGTTACCTTCAGTGAATAATGTGGTTTTTAAGAGTTCGTTGCTCTTTTTGTACTCGGCTTCACAGGAAACGTACTTTTGATAATTTATCAAATTTTCATCGTTCAATGTTTTAATCTCGACGTCTTTGTTAATAATGCTTTCCTGATATGTTTGGATCTCGACGTCTTTGTTATTAATACTTTCCTCCAATTCTGTTATTTTTTGGGTTGCATTTTCTTTATCTACGGTCAGATCGGTAATTTGTTGGTTCATCTGTGCAATTCGTTGATTTATAGACGTTTCATTAATTGTCACGTTTTCAAGAATTTGCTTGTTCAACTGGGTTATTTCGAGTTCTTTGACACTGAGCGTTTCCTGATTCGGGCATTGTGCATCTAGACCAACAATGCAACTCTCTAGTTGCTCTTAATGCTTGTAAGATTTTGTACACTCCGCTGTTACGTAGGCAAGAGTTCACAATCCGTCTAACGCCGACGCAAAGTCACATATTAACACAAGTCCTGCCGTTAACAATGCAATTGCCGCTGCCACCAACACTGTTGTTTCCGGTGATCAAGCCTTTCAGACGTTATCAGACGAATCCGTTCAGATTTTATCAAACGTATCAAACGAATCCGTTCAGATTTTATCAAACGAAACCATTCAGAGTTTATCAGACGAAGAATGGTGCAGTAAGATTGAAAACATAGATCAGGAAAACATCGGTTTGTGAACGAAACACTGGTTAAGTTCTCGGAACAAGTGCTTGGCGATGAAGACTCTTTGAGAGCTAAGATCACCGACATACTAAAAGTTAACATACGCGACACCGTATTGAATCATCTGAGAAACATCGTCTCGGATGTCAACGACGATACTATATTTGATTTGACCGCCCATGTTAAACAATTAATCGACGAACATCAACTGCTCAGTAGAAGTAGTATAAACACATTTGTTATCGACGAATCCAATTCGAAGAACAAAGTACTTCACAAACAAAACAGGTTCTGCATATTGAATTTTTATTTCGACGACGATACGCTAACGTCCTATACCGACACGACTATACCTCAACAACACGGAGCGTTTCAGATTAAATTAATCGATACTCCTTTTTCGGAAAGCGACATAGTGCCTTCTGTGTTTTTGTACGCTTGGATAGACAAAGTTTCTGTTGTTGCCAACAACGATGTGATCAATTTTAAAATTCGGTTCAAAAATACAGAAAACTTTAAAGTGTACATCTCTTTGTTTTCGGCACGTAACGATAAAAAAAACCTCCAATAAAAGAAATCTCAATTGTCCTTTTTGTTTTAATCAGTCACACAAGGATACTATCGGTTATAAATTAAAATGATAATATGATTCTTAGGATAAAGAACACTATAGAACTAAATTATGTTTGGTTTAATCCTGTTTTTTACTTTAATCGTTGTCGAGACTTTGTCGAATAACGCTACCGATTCTGAACTCAAAATCAGACGACCTGTACGACAAGGTCTCACATTCACCCCAACAGATTCTGACCAACAGATTCTGAACTCAATGTTTGAAGGGGTTACTATTGTAAACTCAATTATTATTTTTCATCTGAACTCAAAATCAGACGACCTGTACGACAAGGTCTCACATTCAGCCCAACAGATTCTGACCAACAGATTCTGAACTCAATGTTTGAAGTGAATGCTAGTCTTTTGTCTTAATAATTAACTAATATTGACATATTGCATTACAGTTATGTGAATGTGACTTTGAAGGAGACTGATGTGGGACGACAGAAGGAGTTTACTCAAGCTCGCAGTGGGACGACAGAAGGAGTCTACTCAAGCTACTCGCATCGGGGTGTTGGACCCACCCTACCTATGTAATGTACATTTGTTAAATAATGTAATGTACGTTTGTTAAAAATTAAACAATGTAAATTTTTTTTTTTTTAATGTAAATATTACATAAATATACGTCCTCATAGAAGACAAATATTAAGATCTTTGCAGATCGCTAAACTACAAATCTTATCCTATTGAGTATTGAAGATGGCTGCACATGTCTTACACTATTCGAGGCATATATGTTGGAACCATACGTACAAAATGTAATGGCTTACATAAACTTACATACACACGTATACATGGCAAATTTAAAAATCTACAAACTCCTCCTCTTTTCTTCCAGCGGTATCTTCTTGACACTGGGTACGACGGAATCTTCTTCTATTGTTTTATCGCTGATGTCGATTAGCTGTTGCACTGCTTTGCGCTTGTTGGAGATTAACAGTTTTAACGGTTCTCGGAGATCGTTTATGATTACAAATCCGACCTTCCTCGATATTTCTACTAAGTCGTTGAACAGAGTATTGGCTATGATGCGTTCGATCACTGCTAGATCTTCTGTTATCGATTTGAAACGATTGTCGATGATATCTTGTACGTTGGCATAGACTTCTTACGGTAACTGACGAACTCTGGTTCTTGTGGGTCACTGTCAAGTTCACTTCCGTGTTTTTGACGTTCGAGAGAGAATAGAAGTATAAATTATTGTTGTGGAATGGAACAGGTATATTCTTCAGGAAACATTTATTAAGGAATCTTGGAATCTTCACTGTAAGGAATCTTCAGGAAGAATCTGTTGGCGTTGGTCATCGGACATTGAAAAAAACCTCCAATAAAACAAATCTCAATTGTCCTTTTTGTTTTAATCAGTCACACAAGGATACTATCGGTTATAAATTAAAATGATAATATGATTCTTAGGATAAAGAACCCTATATAACTAAATTATCTTTGGTTTAATCCTGTTTTTTACTTTAATCGCTGTCGTACTCTTCGCTGCAACACTGGCAACGCTGAATCGACGTGTAGCGGAAGTGCCGTAGCGATCTTTGCTCGATGTGCACCTCGCCTCAGGGGTCCAGAATTGGACGGAGATCTCGACACGTAGAGTTCTTTGACACTTCAGAATCTGTTGGACCTTGTCGTACAGGTCGTCTGATTTTGAGTTCAGAATCGGTAGCGTTATTCGACAAAGTCTCACATGTAACGGGTATAGTTCATAATCGGTTGATATCTTGGCCAAAAACGACCAACGCCAACAGATTCTTCCTGAAGATTCCTTACAGTGAAGATTCCAAGATTCCTTAATAAATGTTTCCTGAAGATTCCTAAAAGCAACATATATGTGAGATTCGCGGGGTACATCAATGTGTGGTCAGGTCCAAAAACTACATTCATACAAATCTTATACTATACTTCCAGAGTTTCAACTAATCGTAGAACCAAGCCGAATTAAAATACTTAAAATTACTAAATCCATTAATATTAAGGGTGAGTGCACGGCCAACGTCACCTGGAATGGAAGAAGAAAAATTTGCGTCAGTGGATGCTCTGTAGACTGTGCTGTTTTCAACTCGTCTTGCTTTTTTTTTATTTCATCGAGTCGATATCGCAGATCTGTCAAATCGATAGTATTCTCTGAAGACTGTGGTGGTGTTATTTTCAACTTCTCTATGTCGACTTGCTTCTTTTTTTATTTCCTCGAGTCGATTTTCCAAAGCGTTAAAATTGTTAGTCATCTGATCAACAATGTACGTTCTGGAATCTAAACTGAATGTCCGTGCCTGTTCATACAATTTACTTTGCATTTCTAACACACACGTTTGGATAAACAAATCTCCGATATCGATGAGAGACTGCAACGCGACATCGAACGGAGTGTCGAAGTCACTGGGATATTCACCGATGTTTTTTAACATCGGTTTAAGTAATTCGAGTTCTGTGTTGTTGAAATACTTCTTGTTGATTTGCACTATTTTCCAATTCACGTCATTTTTATACTTAGTCAAAATCGAGGAAAAATAATCTTTGAACAGTTCCATGGTTTTCACTCTGTTCAATAGAATTTTCGTTAAGTAGCTTAACATTTTTTTAGATATCAACGACTCAGCATCGGCATTCAATTCACGGTCGCGCTTTGGCTGAAATCAGCAATGTTAAAACTAACGAGGAAGACATGTTTAATCTTTCCGCGACGTTCGATTTTAACAACAACAACGGAATGTCTGTCGGTAGGGATAGGTTAAAATTCGAAATCTCGTCTTCTGAACTACCTCTCCAAAAAACAATTTCCTATATTCCGATCACATGAACTTTACCCACCGCCAATGTACGTTTTTGTCAAAGTCATCAACCGATTATGGACTTTACCCGTTACATGTGAGACTTTGACGAATAACGCTACCGATTCTGAACTCAATGTTTGAAGGGGTTACTATTGTAAAGTCAACTGTGAGTTTTCAGGGGGTGCTATCATAAAGTCAATGTTTGGGGTTACTATTATAAATGCAATGGTGAGTTGGGATACTATCATAAAATCAATTTTTGATTGTTCACTTGAATAGAGAGTCAAGATGTGCAGGTCTTTTGATTACAACAAATTAGACTCTATTCAGATCTTTTGGTGTAACATGTATGCAATGCAACTAGTATTGAGTACTTTGTGTTAATATGTGACTTTGCATGGTTAGTTGTGTGAATGCGATACTTTGTGTCAGCGGTAGACGGATTCCGTGTGTGTAAGTTAAATCTGTCTCTGTGAACGGTTCACTTGGACCAAATGATGCTAATGTGAGACTTTGCGTCAGCGATAGACGGATTCTGAAGACTATACACTCAGTCTCTGTGAATGCTGCAGATGCATTGCAGATGTTGTTAGTTGTGTGAATGCGATACTTTGTGACCGCGGTAGACGGATTCCGTGTGTGTAAGTTAACTCTGTCTCTGTGAACGGTTCACTTGGACCAAATGTTGCTAATGTGAGACTTTGCGTCAGCGATAGACGGATTCTGAAGACTATACACTCAGTTTCTGTGAATGCTGCATTTACCCAAAGGTACATGTCTGCACTGCACTAAATGATGACAATTTGTTAGTTGACAGCTTTGAGGTGCATATATTGCATTTTGGCAAATAACAACGCTGAACGAATCTGGTATTATTTTTTAAATGATCCAAAAAATCATTCAAATTTTTAAAGTTTCTAGTGATGAGATATCCTGGCGTGTCTGCAATTCTTTTAATAAGCATTATTTTTTTGTTATCTGTAATTCTCTTAATCTTGGTATTGCACCGGGAGGTTGAATTTGCTGCTTGCGGGAAATTACGCAACGTTGCCGCCGTATCAGAAGACGACGGGTGGGTGGGGTAATTCTGGAAAAAAAAGAAGAAAGTAAGATTATAAAAACCATTATATGTCATGTAAGTATCGATAATTCGAAAGGACGGTGTTTATTACCTGGCACGGTCTTGACAACTCGGCTCGTTTTAGATTTTTGACGGAATCATCAGACTCTAGAAACGTTTCCACGTCACTATCCGAACTGGAATCGGAGAGGGTTGTCGTTATTTCCACAGCATAAATGTCACTAACTTCTTGTAGGTGCTTGGCACTCATGAAGAAATTCGAAGAACTCATGAGTGCCAAGTACTGTTTGTAGATTGGATATGCACACATCGAATCCATGAGTCAGTAACGCTGCCCTTCTTAGCAGCGTTACTGACTGGTTGTCGTTTTCTACCGGGCGCGTCCGCTTTGGCGCACTCGCCATTCATGTTCTCTATGTCTCTCTCTCTCTTTGCGGCGCATTTTTTCTTCTTCTGGATGGCATCGTTGATCAGGTAACCCTTTTTCTTTTCTTGGTTGCCGTTCTTCTTTTTCATGGTCAGTAAAACTTAACGACAATGACTTATTTTATTTCAGCTTAACAAAAGATAAATTGACAGTATTGACACTCGCCTAAATTAACATACAATAGTAAGGTACACGAACACACTGTTAAATGAAATTATCTTCAAGAATGTAGATAAAGTCGTATTACGACAAACCGCCAAAGACTTTATTAACACTGGGAAAGCCTGGCGAAGGACAAGGACGGTTCAGCAACAGAATCGTAATTTGTGACCGTGGACGTGGACGCTGCTGCCGCGTCGACGACAGGCGAATAAGGTGGAGTCAGGGTGACAGAAGATTGATGAAACGCATCTGAATCGAAAATCGAGAAAAGGCAATTGTGTCTTATCTTCAGAGTTATTAGGCAGGTTGTTCGAAATGTCAATCCCGCCGTTGATATACACGCTTTTTCCGTTGTTTTTTTTATTTTTATTACTCTATTCCTAATATCGTCAGCAGTAGGTTCTCCAGTAATGTCAAATTGCAGATTTCTGAATTTTGTGTATACTTCCGCTTCCAAGAAAGATTTGTACGGCATAGCTAACGAGAAAGTGCGTTCGGTATGGATCGATTACAAGGAGGGTAACAACAACGCCAGCGCTTCGGAAACAGGCGGCAGCGGTCAGAAGAGGAGGTTTGCAGAGGGCACGCGCGACACCAACGTACCTGGGTCGAACGCCATCTCGTCTCTGGAGCTTCACGATATCGTGAGGAATGTCGTCTTACACGAGGATTGGTACCCGCCGAACATCATCGCCTATTCTTCTCATCTGGGTCGACAATTGAAGAATATGAACGATCTGTTAGGTACACTGTGTTCTAGTGTTTTAAACAAATAAAATAAAAAGAATTAAATAGGACTGACTTTGTTTTACTTAGGAATGAATTTGTTTTAATGGTTGACGATTTACATTGCAAAGGTAAACAATAAATACATTGAACATTCTACGGGTGTGCGTGCGTGGACACCGAAGCCTAATCGAGTTAGGATGGATACCCCGAAAAAAGACACGGTACAAAGTAAAGTAGATGTCCCGAAAAAAGACCCTTTACAAAGTACAATCAAACCTCGAATGAAAAAGAGCGCTCCAGCAGTCAAGCGTGTAGCAAGTGGGAAGAGCCAGAAAGCGGGATCTCCGTTCTTACCAACCAGTTTAATCAAGACGTTGAATATACAAAGTCTCGAAAATCGTTCACCTCTAGAGAGGACGCAACAAAAGCCTAGCATATTGCTACCTTCTCCTCTCTCCAAAATAACAAACTCAGGTCAAACAGCTACATCCTCTCAACCAGAAAAATCTCGAGCGTCTTTAAAATGGTGAATTCAAAGACGTCATGTATCAGCGTCGACAACAACCGATTCTTTCTGATCGACGGGAATTTCCTCTTGGGTGGAAGATTAGAAAATGTCAATCTGAAATCAGACCAAATTTTTGAGACTCCTCAGCGTTGATTTGTAAAAGGAAACGTTGCTAGAAAAAGATAAATAAATATTCTGAACCGCGTCTACGGCTTCGTTGAAATATAGTTCTGTCATCGTTTTTTTATCAGAGTTATCATCGCCGATCGATGCCTTCCATTTGGGGTGAGTAACAAACGATGTGCTAAAATACACAGTGCTAAAATACACAGTCAAAATACACAGTGCAAATACACAGTGCAAATACACACAGTGCAAATACACACTGTGGAATCGTTGTCGTACTCTTCGCTGCAACCAAGTGAGAAGATAAGATTCATTTCGGGTTATGTACATGAATCTCGGGTTATGTACATATAGTAGAATTTCAGTTGACTGTTGAAACAAAGTCACACATTTACTTAGAGTTAAGATGTAGTAGATGTGGAGATGTAGTAGACTGTGAGGTGTAAGAAGACGATGTCGTGACATGTCGACAACTAACAAGACGAATTGCTAGAGTTCAGATGTTATGGGTGTAACAAGACGAATTGCACATCAGAGTACCTGACTGCCGATTCTACAAAGAAGCACATGGATGAATTACAAAATCAACAAACTAAACACGAAGAAGAAAAATCTGAATTAAGGAAAGAAATTGAAAAGTCATCTGCCAAAGTACAACAAATAATGACGATATACAAAGATGTAGATACGAAATTCTTAGAAGTTAATGCAAATATACGAAAGATAATCCAAGAGAAAGACCGACTGAACGCAGAATTATCTGAAAATAAAAACAAGATCGATCTTATGCAAAATGAATACAAACAACTCCAACAACGTAATAACGAATTAGATACAGAAAATGATCAATTCAAACAAGAGTTGACTCAAAATAAAACTCTACTCCTACAAGAGACACAAACGATGAATTACAAAATCAACAAACTAAACACGAAGAAGAAAAATCTGAATTAACGAAAGAAATTGAAAAGTCATCTGCCAAAGTACAACAAATAATGACGATATACAAAGATGTAGATAAGAAATTCTTAGAAGTTAATGCAAATATACGAAAGATAATCCAAGAGAAAGACCGACTGAACGCAGAATTATCTGAAAATAAAAACAAGATCGATCTTATGCAAAATGAATACGAACAACTCCAACAACGTAATAACGAATTAGATACAGAGAATGATCAATTCAAACAGGAGTTGACTCAAAATAAAACGATGTCCGACTAAACGAATCGTAACGCGCATGGGCAACATGAAGATCCCGTGCAACGCTTTTGAACTCCTCTCAGAATTCCACAAACTCGAAATACTGGGACCGAACGGGATTGGCAATCAATCGCTGTTGAACGAAGCGACTTTCGGCCAAGGAATTAACAGAGTAGACAACGGTAGGTTCTTGGGTTACGTGCACGTTTATGTTACCCTCCGACGTCTTTCTCCGGTACGAAGCTTGGTCGTAAAACGGATGGAGTAAGCGACTCTGGTTTTTTTTCGGGTATTTTCGAGATTTTAAGCAATTTTATTTGATCTTCTGCTGCCGCGTCACTCAAACGGTTGTAAGCGTTAGCAGCAGCGAAGTAGGCAAACTGCGTCCATCCTGGAGTGTCCGTGCACAGACCGTGGCGAAAACGCTGACACTGCTTCACTAATCCTGCGAACACCATATATTCATTGGGAGACAACCACATATCTCTGACTCTTCCCGTCTTTTGCTCCAAGAACGACACCGGTAAGAATTTGGAGTTGAAATGTTGTTCGCTTCGCTTGTCGTATAATTTCATTCTAAATTTGTGAAGTACGGTCAGAGCAACCAGCAGAACGATCAAGAGCAAGATGCAAAACACACCGACCACATGAGACCAATTCAAGTATCTCAACTCGTCTTTGGTCATTATTACTTTTGTTCACAGGTACAGCAAACATTCGTTTGTGACATATTAATTTACTCAAGAGATATCTATCTTTCTTATTTCACTTGACAAACTTTCTTATTTCACTTGTGTGTATGTGACCAACTATTGGTGGTGATCTTCCCTTTTCTGATCGACATCGAACTAATCGACATCGAACTGTTCGGGATCGAACTGTTCGGCTGCACGTCTTGCCTGGATGGCTAAATTCAATCGTTTGTTTTCGAGTTTTGCATACTTGATGGTAATCTTCAATAGTTCGTTTTCGTGTTTCATTTTCTCGATCTCCGCGGTTATTGCTTTATTCTCTCGAACTAGGTCTTCTTAACTTAATGAATGCCTTGCATTACACAAGTTGCTGGCCGTCTCATCGCTGCACTTTTTAAAATTATTTTCAAACACTTCAAAATAAAATCACTTGTCACGGTACCGATAATTTATTTACTCCAAACCCCACTTTTTAGAGCACTGTAAAACTACAGAGTTAAGGTACATCAAATTAGAATATGTAGTGGTCATCACGTATACAAACCTTGTTTTCGCTGGCTTGCCAGCGATACGCGCGGCAGTCTGGTCACACCACATGCAAAGTCCGCTAGCTAGCTAGCTAGCGGATCATATCATAACAACACTAGCCGCTATGGAGGAAGCACTTCTTGGATTCGCTCTGTCCACAATTACTCTTGCCACTTGTTTTGTAGCCAGTGAGGACTTAAAGAAGAAAAGAAAAGTGAAACGAAAGTGGATAAGACCATGGCTGGCAAGTGTGTTCGCTCTTGCTCTTGCTCTTGCTGTACAGGTGACCCGTTAGAAAGTCACCGAGGTCAAATAAGAAATGAATATTATATTTCCATTAAAGAAAAAAAATACATTTGGAAATTTTCTTGTATTGTCGTTTAGCTTTTATATTACGCATTTAAAGTCCCTCCCCAAAAAAGAAATGGAATATTTTTTGATTGCATGTATGCTGAATAAACGATAGTTTCTTATTCCCTTCCATTCGGCTACCGCTGCCGCCAGCAGTACGGCCAGTGAAAACGGTCCGTATCGATAGCTCAAAGCAGCCGATATCATTAGCTCGTGCAGCGCAAATGGCTGGCCGATCAAGCCGTACCGCTGGATCCAGCGATATCAGTAGCTAGTGTGACCGCACCTTTAGGAGTCCTAGTGAGCGATGACCTCCGTCCTAGGGCTCAATGCATTCAGGCTAAAAATCGGGCCATCAGAGTACTTGGTTTCATCTCAAGGAGCGTAAGCAATAGGAGCGCTGAAGTCATCCTCAAACTTTACTTAGCACTAGTTAGACCTCAGCTCGATTATGCAGTTCAGTTCTGGTCCCCCACTATAGAATGGACATCAAGATGATAGAATCTGTACAGAGGAGGATGACAACGATGATTCAGGGGGTGAGAAACTTGCCTTATGAAGACAGGCTGAAGCACTTAAATCTACACTTTCTAGAAAGGCGAAGGTTGCTAGGAGACTTGATCGAAGTCTACAAATGGATGAAGGGCTTTAATAGAGGAGATGTCAATAAGATTTTGATAGTAAAAGAGCCAGGTAGGACGCGTAGCAATGGTTTTAATTTAGACAAATTCAGATTCAACAAAGACATAGGCAAGAATTGGTTCACCAATAGAGTGGTGGACGAATGGAACAGGCTTGGGAGCCATGTTGTGGGTGCCAATACCGTAGATACATTCAAGAAGAGGTTGGATAAATTCATGGATGGTGAGGTAAGGTGGGGTTGAGTGTACAGGAGCTGCCTTGTATAGGCCAACCGGCCTCTTGTAGACTCCTTACGTTCTTATGTTCTTATTTTCTTATGTTCCAATTCCCGTAAAATTCGTCAAGTTCATCTGTCTTTTCAACATAAAAAGGTCGAAGATACATAAGTGTGTACTATGTGGACGTATTTTTTTTATTATTCTTTCATTTGATTTTGTTCGACTTTGATTAAATCCTGTCAGTGAAGAAATAGAACGGCCAGACTGGTGTGTTGACATCATCACTAGATGAGAGAGAGAGAGAGAGAGAGAGAGAGAGAGAGAGAGAGAGAGAGAGAGAGAGAGAGAGAGAGAGAGAGAGAGAGAGAGAGAGAGAGAGAGAGAGAGAGAGAGAGAGAGAGTTTTGTGGGAGCGATTTTCAGGTGGATGGAAACAATTTTGTTAGCAAAATTTTGACATTTTGATCTATTGATGAAGGAGTTATTGGCAAGTCAGAGAACAGATTTGGCACGATTCTTGGCATAAATGTGAAGACCATTATTAGCAAAAGTTCTAAGGCTCCGGCACCTTCTGTGAGCTGCCTCAATCGTTGATAGCACGCGAACAAGCGTGACTGAACCAGGGAATTTTTACAAAATAAATGAATAACGCTGAATGTGTGGCTCCATCCCGATCTCACCTCCGTCACGCTCTGGGCACGCGTCTCAGACCTGGAAGCTATAATCATTCCGCAGAGAATGAGAGAGAAAATAAAACTCAGCTCATCACACTGAGCTGAAGCATAATGGCAAGAGCATTCTAATACCTTTCATTTAAATATAGTTTTAAAACAGGTGGTCGTTCAGACATCTCCTTACATAACGTTTCTTGTTCTGAGGTGCAGCACGACCCCGCTATCCCTGCCTAAGGTTTTTTGTAAGACAATATTTTCTATTTTTTCATTTGAAATATAAGATAAGAAGCACACATGCGTCCAAACACTCCCCACAGATGCGACACTCTTGAACAATTTGTTCCGTAGAAGTGGCACCGTTCCATGGGATGCGTTCCTCTGCATGGTGATTTTAGTCAGCTGGCGAGCCGTTCCTCTCAGTGTGATTGTGGTGCTTCTTGGCACTCCTCAGTTTCTGTTATCACCAGTCAGCGACAGTTACTGTTCAGCGGGTGTTGAGAAATGCACCCGGAATGTACGTCACCTGTACGTCGCTGAACATTTGAGTTTGATCACGACGCTGTGTACTCGCCCGGTGCTCACAGAAACTCGCCACCACTCGGCTTTGCGCCTCTTGGCACGACTTCTGCTGCGGGAGTTGGTGCCCCGATGTGTCTGTCCCTCGTAGAAATGCCTTGTTTCGTATCTGGGCGGGACGTGGCTGCTGGCGTTGTGCTGGCGGTGCTGTGAGTGGCGGCTGTTGGTGTAGTTGTGTGCAGCATACCAGCCACTGTTTTGCTGGAAGGAGTCGTTCCGCTGTGTCGGCCTCTCGAGGTGCCGAGGTGCGCCACGCAGCGAGTTAGAGGCGAATCTAACGGGCTGCTGGTGAGGCCTCGAGGTAAAGTTGGGAGGCTGAGTGACTTGGAACGGCGCGGCGTATCTGAAGGTGTCGTGGCCACGGTACACCTCACGTTCCTTAACGGGGCGCGGAGGTTACCAAGGTTGAAGCACATGTCCTGGACAGGTGGACCGTGGCATCTTTTCTTTCTTCAGGATACCTTTAGGAGACTTCCTTCAGTAGTGGTATTCATTTGTGCACAGCGAGCTGCTCCAACTGTTTGCTGGTGTCGTGTTGTGTTTCTTTACCGCGTCCTTTGCTGACCCTTTCTGTGGCTTCACTGTTCTCTCCTTTCGCCTTTCCAGCTCAGGACGAATGCTGAGAGAGGAAGCCATACCTGAAGTAGTCGTAGCCACAATACAGTTCACGATCCTTGACGAAAGTGTTCAGGTTCTGGAAGTTAAAGCGCACACATTTATGAGCGGTGCTGGCCGTCTTTCCTTTCTTGAGGATCCCTGTGAGGTGTTGTGGCTCATTGATTTTGTTGGCTGAATCTGTTGCTTCCTCTGTTACTGTTTTCTGAGCCTCTGGCAGTTTGTTTACTGCTTCCTTTGGTGGCTCTTCCTGTGGCTCCACTGCTCTCTCCTTTAGGGTTTTCAGCACAGGACGAATGCTGGAGAGAGGGAAGCCATACTTGCAGTAGTCGTAGGCACAGTACAGCTCACGAATTTTGACGAAAGTGTTCAGGTTTTGGAAGTTGAACCTGATAGTTTTCTTGACCGGAGTTTGAGATGCATCCCGCTGTTTGAAGCTGCTGATAAGGGGCATCTTTTCCGGTGGGCCGGTAACGGCCTTGCTCCTGCTGGAAGGAGCGTCCCCAGCCGTGCCTTGGTGCCCGGAGGGGAGCTCATCGTATACCTCCTTTATTTTCTCTCTCTTGACCATGTGCAGAGTAATTACGAGAGTTTGAACCCTCTTGCCATGGCTCTCCAATTGCGTGCAGTCTTTTTGTGCGACTGTTGTATCATCCACTGGCTTGTGGACCTTCTCTCTCTTCACCAAGTGGATTGTGATGATGAGAGTCTGACGCCTCCTGCCAGTGGCCTCCTTTTCGCCCTTCCCCACCACCCCATCAACATCCAGCAGTGTGTCGGAGGGGATCTCCTCCTCCACCACTGCGAGAGGCTGAGCAGCCTTCTTCAGGCAGACCAGGGCCTGTTGCCCTGCATCGGCCTGGGCACCCGCGTTTTCGGTTTCCTCGACGATGTCGTCAGGTTCCTCGGAGGGGCTGCGGCGCTTCCGCCTGGCGAAGAGCCAGCCGAAGCACCCGCAGCACCAAGACTTCTTCACTTGTTTTTGCTGAGTCATTTTAATGTAAATGAACAATCTTTAGCAGGAACGTGAAGATTACCAACGTTGTCCTCTTCTGGGATGGCTTCTCCTCGTCGTGTGCCGCCTTGGCTACATCGACCACTGGCGGGGACGCTCAAAGAAAAGGCTGAGAGTGTAACGCTGGGGCGATGGGACGTAATGCAGATGACGAAATGTTGCTGGAAGTAGTGCACCCATCTCACACCCACGCCCTCATGCTCCTCCTGCCACCCACACCAACCCACACAACCCACTCCC